>NC_053491.1:425413253-425713253 GCF_905171775.1 Rana temporaria | reverse complement strand
AAAGCACGGGAAAGGAGACCAAACCAAGTTAACCCCTTCCCAGCCTGGGCAGACTATCTTACTAGGCAAAAACCCTTATTGTAGGCAACCTGCCTACACATATTTTCTTACTATGTATACAAGCAACAAATATAATATGTACTAATGTCAAAATGTATCTAAAATGTTGCACAAACAACATTTCAGATTGTACATAAAAGGCTAATATTGTGACACAAGATAATAGTAAAAGATGCAAAGATAAAAAAAGAAAATTAATCGAAAGATGAGGTAAGTGAAGGAGGACTGCACTAAGGTAAAGGAAGCTATTTAGGGGGGAAAAAATCCTTTACAACCCCTTTAAGCTTGGACCAATGTAAATAAGTATGTAACATACCTATGAGATACCCCAAGAAGCCGAAAATCAGTAGGCGCCGCTACTACAGTAACCGATGCTGCTTACTGAGTATACAAATATGTAAAAATTGCCATACCCAAACTTTAAAGCTTTAAACACAGCGCTGTGGCAAGATGTATGATACAAAGTACAAACAACACTTATTACAAAGAACAGAGAATAACACCCAACCAGGAGGAGACGGGACACAGGCATAAAGGTATTAGTGAAGTCTAAGGACTGACCTTTCAGGGTACAAACTTATCTCTTCATCAGGGTGAAGGTCTGTTTGGACCCAGAGAGTCAGTGAGCTCCATCACATAGCTGTATCTTACTGCACCGAGAAAAATGCTACTAAAATACCGCATGAGTTATTTTATTAAGTCATGCAGTATTTTAGTAGTGAAAGGCCCCGTACACACGGCCGAGGAACTCGACGTGCCAAACACATCGAGTTCCTCGGCCAGTTCAGCCCTGAAGCCGCCGAGGAGCTCGGCGGGCCGAGAGCTCCCATAGAGAAACGAGGAAATAGAGAACATGTTCTCTATTTCCTCGTCGAGCTCCTCGTCGGCTTCCTCGGCGAAATTGTACACACGGCCGGGTTTCTCTGCAGAATTCAGCCAGAAACTCGGTCGGAAGCTGAATTCTGCCGAGGAAACTGGTCGTGTGTACGGGGCTAAAGCCTGCTGAAATTTACCGCCAGCAGTAGCTGGCTTCCTTAACAACCAGAAACTGTCATGGTTGTTAAGGAGTTGGGTTCCCCGCTGACAGCTGAATGTAAACAAAAAAATGCTGGCAATAATAAAAATTAAGAAAAAATACAATATGGGGTCCCCCCCAATCCATACCAGGCCCTTAGGATCTGGTATGGATTTTGAGGGGTACCCCCACGCCAAAATGTAAAAAAAAATTGTATTGGGCCCCCCAAAATCCATACCAGACCCTTATCCGAGCATGCAGCCTGGCAGGCCAGGAAAGGGAGGAAACAAGCGAGCCCCCCCCCCCTCCTGAACCATACTAGTAGGCCACATGCCCTCAACATTGGGTTGGGTGCTTTGGGGCAGGGGGCTCCCCCCCAAAGCACCTTATTCCTATGTTGATGTGGACAATGGCCTCTACCCCATACTCATTCACATGGGGAGGGCGGGATCTGGGGGCTTCCAGATTCTGATAAGCCCCCCACCTGCACACTCCCACAGCCACCTTCCAGGATTGTGGGGAAGAGCCCCCCTGCCCCAAAGCACCCTTCTATGTTGAGGACATGTGGCCTGGTATGGTTCAGGAGGGGCACTTGCGCGTCCCTTCCCTTTCCTGACCTGCCAGGCTGCAAGCTTGGATAAGGGCCTGGTATGGATTGGGGGGGACCCCAAGCTGTTATTTTCTTTATTTTTATTGTCTACATTTTTTTTTTTTTACATTCAGCTGTCAGTGGGGAGCCCTGACAGCTGTCAGTGGGGAACCCTGCTGACAGCTGATGACTTATCATTTATTAAAAAGTTACTAAACCCACAACAATAAAATTAGTCTGTATATGCAGTAAAGCATGCTTGTTATACTCACCGTGGAACCTTTGGGGTTAATCCTGGGCATTGTGTGAAAAAACAGTTTAATCCTGTCTTCTCTAATGCTCCCCTTTATCCTCCACAGTCCCCAATCCATCTCCTGATAGAACAGAGTCTTGGAGTCACTGTGCACATGCTCAGCTTGGTGTGTATTGCTAGAGAGACCTTTTTTTTGGGGGATGGTGCATATGATCAGCACAAGGCCAATTAACACTGTCCAGACAAAGGGTCAGGGGTCCTGCAGCCTCATAGGGTAGTAGAATGAAAACTCCTCTTACAAGCTTTAACCAGACACGGACAAAAGTCACAAGACTATATACTGCTGATGAGAAAAGGTGTTTAGCAGTTTATATTTACTAAAATTATTGCATTTCCATGTTCTGTGTATTGTGGGAGACCTGTTATAGTGAATGCGGGGTCCTGGGTTTAGTAACACTGTAAGGAAGGATGCACAGCCACCCGCTCCTTAACAACCAGGTTGTTTACTGGTTGTTAAGGATGCCGGCGGCTGCTGGTTCTTTAAATATCGCATGCCGGATACCACTATTTATGTATATACTGCATTTATTTTTATTTTTTTGTGTATTGACTTTCACTTCTGTTTGATTCAGTATTAACCAATCGTTTTTGCTTCATTCGGCATATACTGCATAAAGCAGTAGTGTATTGACATTTTCAGGGTCGCATGTGGTATTTCGGAAAAACACCTAAATACGGCATGTGATCTGGTAATGTGAATGTTGCCCAGTATTTTCCAATACATTGGGACAGCTTATTTGATGAGTTATCATTATTCTAAATATTGCTTATTTTCTTGCCCTGTGAAAGGCCATGTACTGTATGTGTGCTGATCCCCTGGAGTCAGGCTGACACGAGGTGTGGAGGTGGGTGGTTGAAGTGTGGACATAGAACATAGAGAACATACTGATACTGTCCAGACCCTCTTCCCGCACTCGCCCAGTCATCTCTCTCAAGCATGTGCCCAACACATCATCCGGTAAACATAATTACTGGAACGTCATAATTACTTCCTGCGTCAGTGAAGTCACGTCTAGCGAGATGTCACACACAGCCTTGGCCTTGATTCTAAGAAAAGTCATCACTTCTAACCACAAGAATGAAGTTATCTCCACATCAGACTTGTTAAGCAAGTTATACAGTTTAGCAATTATGTTATGATCATTTGTGTTATTAGTAGGTCTGTATGCCACTCACTTATAATACTTTTTAATTGCTGAAGAATGCTATATTATATATGTCTCCTGATATATATACTAGATAGATAGATAGATAGATAGAATGCAATGATTTGCAAATCTCAAAAACTCATATTTTATTCACAGTAGAAAATAGAAAACATACAGTATCAAATGTTTTAACTGAGAAAATGTACTATTTAAAGAAAAAGTAAGGTCAGTTTAAAATTGACAGCAGCAAAAGAGCTGGAAGAACATTTTGCAACTAATTTAGGTTAATTGGCAACAGGTCGGTAACATGACTGGGTATAAAAAGGGCATCTTAGAGAGTCAGAGTGTCTCAAAAAAAAAATGGGTAGAGATTCATCAATCTATGAAAAGCTGTGTCTAAACATTATCAAACAATTTCACAATAATGTTCCTCAATGTAAAATTACAAAGACTTTAACTATATCATCATCTACAGTAAACAATATCATCAAAATATTCAAAGAATCTGGAGAAATCTCTATGTGCAAGGGACAAGGCTGAGATAGAATATTCGATGCCCGTGATTCGGGCCCTCAGAGGGCACTACAAATAAAAACAGGCATAGGCGTGTGCAGGGGGTGTGCCTGGGCACATCAAATCACTATGTGCGGTGCAGATTTCTCGTACTGCCTGGGCTTCCTCCTTTTGTTGGCCCCACTACAGCAACATTTTCCCCATCAGAAGTACCAGTGTGACCCACGATTAGTTAGTGTGCCACTCATGCTTGATCGTAGTGGGGAGTAGGGTGGATGATGTCGCGTCTGCTGCATGAGTGGCGGCAAGGGATGGAGCTCGTCTCCTGTGATCAATGAAGGGAGGAATGGAAAAATCCCTGGTGCCCCACATCCACGGAATCCTGTGGTAGGTATGAGAGAGACAACCTCAGCCTGGGCTCCTGCCAGGCCACACCCAGACTCAGGATTCTGTTGATGTGGGGCACCAGGGATTTTCCCTTTCCTCCCTTTAGTGACCAGTGCCAGTGTCTGGGACTGCCTTTCCAGTGCCCAGCTTTCTATATGACAAACCCATCCTTCAAGTGTCTATATGCAGAACTTGGGACAAACCAAATGGGTGAAATCTGTGATTTGGCAATGGTAAATGGTGACAGCCAATACAAACCTTGGGAATAAAAGTCCATATACTGGACAAATACTGTGTTTTTTTTCTGGGTATTTGTTTTGCAAGAAATAAGTAGATCTGGATAATTGTATTCCAATAACTTTTTTTTTTTTTTCTTATAGGGATTTACTTATGAGGGACAATCTGTTTGAAGTTATTACTGCTCCAAGAACATTCTATATACAGGTAATTTTTTTTAATGTTGGTGCTATATTATTAATAGAATATATACACAGTATATACCCTGTATGTCCAGAAATCACTATTCCTTGGCATTTTGTACACATAATTTCATGTAAGTTGGACCATATGTTTTCACAAGTGGTCAAAGACAGCTTGTTCTCACCATAAGGGAGATGGTGCAGTGGAGTCCAATGCAACAGTGAATAGTAGGTCCAATGCGGAATAAAAAATTAAAACACGTTCTAAGTGTAGACTGTATTTATTCCAGGGAAAGGTAAAACACAGCACTTCACCATACTACTGTCAGTCTGGTATGTCTGCAGACAATCTGCCAGAAAACAACTGGCCAGTAGGTGACAGGCAATGTAAAATAAAAATAAAAACTCGGAGAAACAGCCACGAGCGGCAGCAGAAAGAACGCGGGTGACGTCAAAGGAAAAACTCCTCCTCCGTACGCACGTTACGTCCGGATTGGATTTCGTCAGCGGTGGGTGACACCAATCCAATGGTGAAGTGCTGTTTTTTACCTTTCCCTGGAATAAACACAGTCTACACTTAGAATGTGTTTTTATTTTTTATTCCGCATTGGACCTACTATTCACTGCTGCATTGGACTCCACTGCACCATCTCCCTTATGGTGAGAGCAAGCTGTCTTTGACCACTTGTGAAAACATATGGTCCAACTCATCTGGTAAGGAGGCACTTCTTATATTGGTGGAGGATATCATCACATTTGCCGAAGATGTTTGCGATCTCACTGGGTGTCCTCTTAATTCTTGATTCTTCAGTCAAGGACTTTATTTGCGCTGCACTTTTATTAATTTTTTTTTCATTTGTACTTTTTGAGGCTTTTTGTGATTGCCTCTGTTGGTGTTCAGCTTGCAATCAATTTAGTTTTATTTGTAAAATTTGTGCGCTGATTGCTGTTTTTTCTTGAAATAGTAACATGGCATAATAAATAAATTGTTAACTCAACCAATTAGTTAAGACCCATGGTGACCACATGATTGCTGTGATAAAACATCGAATGGGAAGACTCTACGCATTTCGTGGAGTTGTATCCACTCATCAGGAGCTAATTGGGGACACCTATAATATAGAATTATTTAATTAATGGTAATTAAATAAAATAGGGAGAGCGGGAACAATAAATGTAATCCTAGCACTCTTACCTGGGGGTACCACTTTAGCATACCATCCCCATGCTGATCATTTTACCATTTGTTTATAGATGCCTTAAGGCTCCTATTCATCACTACATCATTTAAAGGGGGATTCTTTCTATGCAATTATTCCTCACTCCTTTTGGACGGCTCCGCCACAGCAGTATTTTCCGCCTCAGCTCCCCGGGGGGTTTGGTCTTTCGTTCCCCCCCATGGCATTTTCAACCTTTAACATTAGCAGTTACCCTCTTATTCAATCCGTATATTTACCCCCAGGTAAGAGTGCTAGGATTATTGATGTAACATATATGTCATTAGATGCATTATGCTCTAGTCTGTCATGAATAAACTGTCCGTTTACTATATATTGAGTGTCTCATCCAACCCAAGTGTTGTTTCATTTAAAGTCCCAATGTCCCCTTGTCCCTATCTGACCCTTTTTGTTCACATTATCGGGGATGGAGACCTGTATGCTATATAAACCATGGTCTCATTTAAAGTCCCAACAACAATTTTTTCTATACCTGGGATGTAGTGCATTGACCCCATGGGTGGGTTCATGCCTACATTTATTACAATCTATGTATAGTAAAAGACTGAATATATTTTAATATTTCCATATTCAAAACCTGTTAGTATCACACTTGGTCATATAGCCATACCTCGGAAACAGGAAGTGATAACCTCTGCAGAACATTACAACAATCATCTATGTTTGACAGTCGGGCCACTAGCAGCGTCTAAAAGTAGTCAGCAATGGCAGCCGCCATATTTTTTAACCTACCAGGTTCACTCGATTGACAATATTCTAGTTTTGGATCTGCATGTGAATAAAATACAGAAAAGACGTAAGATGCTGTAAGTGCCAAGGAACGCTCCAATTCCCGCCATTTAATTCACGCAATAATCAAGACGTTCAGATCTAATATCAGCTGTTTATGTTGGAGGAACTTAACTGAAACCTCTGAATGAAAACACAGCTTATTTAAACATGGAAACGTGTTATTCTCACACATTAATTTATGGAAGCATCTAAAGAACTTGGTGACAGATTGTGGCAGACAGGCCTTTCTGGAGATGGCTGTGACATCAGCCCAGGCTCAGCTGTCTCACAAATGCTTACTTTATTTCTGCCACGTGTTCCTCATGTGAAGTGATGCCAGGTGGGCACTGGATGAACCACATCTTTTTAACTGACAGTGTTTTTTTTTTATAGAACCTGGTTCTCCTTTTGTTACAATAGCCAACTTACTGTCACACAAGGTGTAAGTGGATCACGTGATGAGAACGACACTGTGCCGCAACACCATTTATACACTGATCCTTCTCTCATCAAAAAAAAAACAGTGCTGTGCTAGTTTGACCGATAATTATTGTGTCATGAAACACTGTACAATTTTTTTTTATTATGATCAGAAAATATCTTTTGGTGGTATTTAATAACTTCTAGGGTTTAAGTTTATTTTTTTTATCATTTTTAGATAAACTTTTTTTGGTGGTATAACCACTTGGGTTTTTAGCTATCATGTTTAGACTCTCTTTTTGTGGCATTTAATAACCACTGGGGTTTAAACTTTTTATAATTTTTAGATACTATCTTTTTGTGCTATTTAATAACCACTGGGGTTTCATTGTTTTCACAATTTTTAGATACTCTGTTTAGGTGGTATTTAATAAGCACTGGGCTTCTCATTTTTATTTATTTTTATAATTTTAGGTACTGTCTTTTGTTGGTATCTACGGTAGTAACCATTGTAGTTTTTTACATTTTATCATTTCTAGATACTTACTGTTTTTTTTATTTTTTACATGTTTTACTCTTTTATAGGTAGATTCAAAGAGATGGGCTTAACTTTGCGGCGGCGTAGCTTAGCCTGTTTAGGCTACGCCGCCGTAAATTAGCTAGGCTAGTAATGATTCTCAATATACTTGCCTGCTAATATACGGCGGCGTAGCCTAAAGCGGGCGGGCGTAAGGGCGCCGAATTCAAATGACTTGGAGGGGGGCGTGTTTGATGGTAATGAGGCTTGACCTCACGTTTTTGACGGGTTTTTTTTCACTGCGCATGCGCCGGGCGACCACATTTCCCAGTGTGCATTGCGGTTACGTACGCCGCACGGGCCTATTGATTTAGACGTGGACGTAAACTACGTAAATCCCTTATCTACTGATAAGTCGGCCTAACTCTTACTGAATCTACCTATTAGTGCCTGCTTGCTCTGGGTCTGAGTATAGAAGCCAGACACAGTCAGGCAGCCATCTTTTTCAGCAGGAGGTCAGAAGCACCAACCTCTGTACTTATCTCTTGACATCTGTACATTTGAATGTAATCTTCTCTGAATTTACTCTCATCTGATCCCATCCCCATAGACTGACAGCCCGCAAGAGATGCACAGCTGGATAAGGGCAATAAATACCGCCATTCAAGCCTACAGAATGCGCTATCGGGTATGTAAATAATATATTCTTTACTGACTGACATATGATCACTTGATAAACTAAAAGTCCATATCATTTCATAAATGCTGATGATTAAACCTGAACTCTAGCCTTACCTTTAGCCTTACACAGTTGTACAGGCTCCTCTCCTGTACTCAAAATACTGCTTCTTGCAGTGTCTGTCTAGCCCACCTCATTTCCTGGCAGGAGGATGTCCAGCATTATCTAGCCCAGGAGTCTCCAAACTTTTTAAGGGCCAGTTTATTGTCCTTTAGACTTTAGGAGGGCCGGATTGTGGCCAGCAGGGGCAAGAAATGTCGGCATCAGTGAGAATAAATATGGCCTCAGGATTGGTGATCAATAGGATGGGTAGTGCCCCTATTAGTAGGAGGAATAGTATCCCATCATTGGTATCAGTGGAGGAAAGAGTGCCCCATTGTTGGTGTCAGTGAGAGGAATAGTACCCCAGGGACCGGATAGAAGCTAGCAAAGGGCCACATCTGGCCCTCGGGCCGCAGTTTGGAGACCCCCTGATCTAGCCCATTCCTCCCTGACCCGACTGTCCCTGACCCAACCCTTTCAGTCCGAGCATTTTATTTCTTTCAATTTTGGAGACTCTGCATCACACATGGACATTACTTAGAACAGACTGGATGCTTATACTCACTCCTCTATGCCATGGATATGCAATTAGTGGACCTCCAGCTGTTGCAGAACTACAAGTCCCATGAGGCATAGCAAGACCCTGAAAACCACAAGCATGACACCCAGAGGCAGAGGCATGATGGGACTTGTAGTTTTGCAACAGCAGAAGGTCCACTAATTGCATATCCCCTCTATAGACTGACACCCACCCATCAAGGCATTTTGATATTTGCATAACTCCTCCCAAGAGTCAGACCACTGTATCTTGAGAGGGGTACTGGGGCAGGGTGCTGTGATGTTTTGGGGAAATCAAGTACAATACCCTCCTAAAATGATGTATGTAATGAAAAGGGAAAGGTTTTATTTAAAGATTTCATTAGCATGTTGATGAGGGGAAAAAGGAGGAACCAGGAAAAGTCAAATATAAGCAGCAAAAACTTCATGTTTTTTAAGTAACCCTAACAGGTGTCTGCTCCCTGCTCTATTGTATTGATTGTTCATAACTTTTCAAACAAATCATTCAAATTAATTGAATAATAATGCAATCTAAAATACCTTTGGTATTTTATTTAATCTTTCAAGCCACATAGTTTAATGAGGAGCGCTCCTTGGGCCTGTCAGATGGCCCCCCCCCCCCCCAATGGGTGTACAGACCTTTGATTTAGAACACCTCTTGTAAAATGATATATTTAGAAAGGCCTTAAATTTCTTCTTCTTCTTTTTTTTTTTTTTTTTATGAGTCATTTTCCATATATGTATAATGAATATGCCATTAGGTATTTCAACAGTCACACTTAAAATATTACTGGGATTTCACAACCAGATTTTAAAATTAGAGACGGCAAAAGTCAGGAAAACAAGATTGTGCAATCTGGTGTCTGACTTTCCGGGCAGCTTCATTTGGCGTGCTATCATGTGTGCCTGTTAGATGGGTGACAGAAGTTTAAAGGACCCCAGTGATTGACATACATGACAGCCATATGTCAGGAGAGTTTTGTTTATTAGTATTTTATATCAGTTGGCCTATACTAGCTGACTAATAGGGAATGTTTCTGATGTCTATATAGAAGTCTGGCACTGGTAGTTTCTGATGTTGGGCTTTGACACGGAAAGAGTTAAAACAATAGTTTCCCTATAGGGCAGTAACCCTTAAAGGATAGGTTCACCTTCTAAAAAAAAAAAAAATTATAGATGCATGCACATGATTGGTTGATTATAGTCAGCAGAGTTTCACCTCACTTACTAAGCTTTAGGAGAAATTTCCGTGGAACTTGAACAAATTTCCTTGCAAAGTGAACAGTTTTGTCTTTAGCAAATCTACTATGTGTGAGTTTTTTTTTTTTTTTTTAATCATACCACTGTTTTTCTTACAGGAGTCCTGTGGGCGTACTATGTCTCTCAACCGATCTGTCTCTTTACAAGCCTCTTTTCATTCTTCACCCTACTGTGATGATAAGCGTCCGCTAGGAAAGTCTACATCTCTGAAATCTTCATGGCAGCCTTGGACACCAGTACCCAAACGTGAGCCCGAGCAGCCAGGAGAAATGGCAGGGGCAGAATCGAGGGATGAAGCTGGAAGTCGAGCCAGACACTGGTCTGAACCACAACGACAGACAGATAGTTCATTTCCGTTCAGACTAGAGGAAATGAACATTCGTTCATCTGATGTGTAGCAAGATGGCTGCAGCACATAGTTGGACTATCGTAAAATTTCGCAAAATGCCTTGGTACCGGACAAAGAAGAATTCCTCCCTTGAGGGTAAAATGGGTTTAAGTTGGCCCTAAATGGAGACGGGTCCACATTTGCTGCTTGGCTTCAGCCAACCACCTTTATTGAACTCTCATTATCGGTTATTTACATCTGTACAATAGTATTTTTTCCAGTACAGAGTGATCACAGCAGGAATTTGCAAAAATACGAAGGAAACTTTTTTTTCTCTCTCTACAGCAGGAATTTGGTTATTGTCTTTGGGTACTTATTTGCCAACAGTGGTTGGTATTTGGCTGAATATACTCGGTAGTGTAAAAAGACATATTGGAAGTGGTTGGGGTATATGAAGGTGAATAATTCCACTGATTCCACCTGGAAATTAGAGCATTTATGGTGGAACCTACAGGCGGTGCAGTTGCTGCTGCATGGCATGATGGGGTTTGGGTTTCAGCATTCCCTAGAGCCATGCTTAGAAAAGGAGGAATGTCTACTCACAGCAATAATATGTACTGTATAGTCTCCAAATGTAAATACAACACTCCACCTACAATGGCATCTTTGCTCTGTTGTATGCAAATATGGAAAATATGAAGCCCTAGGTGATGTGAGTGGAAGCACAATGCCAATTGATATAGCTTGCTATATAGATACCATGTTACAGTATTCATTTGTTTTAAAAAAAAAAAAGTATGCTGGAAGATGCTTTATGGCATAAAACCCAGAACTTCACTGTGAAAAAAAATGGAAGTGCCTCTTTGATAAGGCTCTGTTGAGAGTCATAATAGTGCCATTTGTCTGACTGTGGTCAGGAGTTCAGGCCATGCGTGGTGTTATTGGCTAGGCTCCATAGAAGTAGTTGATAGGTTCTGAGTGATCATGCATATGGATGTATCTGTCTGCAACTTTTTGGCGAAAAACTCAACTTTTGTTGAAAAAAACCAAAAACAATCCCCTCTATGAACATCGCAAGAATTTTAACAAACTTTGTAGTAGAGTCCTATCTTTTTATTTTCTGAAGAAAAAAACTGTGTGTTCCACTACAGTGCCTTAAAAAAGTATTCATACCCCTTGAAATGTTCCACATTTTGTCATGGTGCAACCAAAATCGTAAATGTATTTAATTGGGATTGATAGACCAACACAAAGTGGCACATAATTGGGAAGCGGAAGGAATATGATAAATGGTTTTCACAATTTTCTACAAATAAATATGTGAAAAGTGTGGTGTGCGTTTGTATTCAGCCCCCTTTACTCTGATACCCCTAACTTAAATCTAGTGAAACCAATTGCCTTCAGAAGTCACCTAATTAGTAAATAGAGACCACCTGTGTATAATTTAATCTCAGTATAAATACAGCTGTTCTGTGACGCTGTCAGAGGTTTGTTAGAGAACCTTAGCGAACAAAAAGCAACATGAAGGCCAAGAAACACACCAGACAGGTCAGAGATAAAGTTGTGGAGAAGTTTAAAGCAGGGTTAGGTTATAAAAAAAAATATTCCAAAGTTTGAACAACTCACAGATTACTCATCCGAAAACAGAAACTGCTCTGTGAAATGATGGAAAATGGAAAGAGTATGGCACAACTGCAAATCTACGAAGACATAACCGTCCACCTAAACTGACAGGCAGGGCAAGGAGAGAATACATCAGAGAAGCAGCCAAGACGCCCATGGTAACTCTGGAGGAGCTGCAGAGATCCACAGCTCAGGTGTGAGAATCCACGGGACAACTATAATGCCGCGTACACACCATCACTTTATGTGATGAAAAAAAACTACGTTTTTAAAAACGTCAATTTAAATGACCGTGTGGGGGAAAACGTTGTTTTATGTCTTGTGAAAAACGACAAAAAAAAATTGAAGCATGCTTCAATTTTTTGTGTCGTTTTTCAAAACGTCGTTTTTTGTGTCACAGAAATTGACCGTGTGTAGCAAAAATCGACGTTTAAAACAACGTTTTAAAACCCGCGCATGCCCAGAAGCTAGTTATGAAGCGAGCTTTAATGGAAAAAAGTGGTGAACGTAACCTCGCTTTGCTAGAGCATTGTGAAAAAACGATGGTGTGTAGGCAACTTCGTCTTTGAAAAATTGAAGTTTCAAAAACGTCGTTTTTACTTCACAGAAAATGTCGTTTTTTTTCCATCACATAAAGTGATGGTGTGTATGCGGCATTAGTCGTGCACTCCACAAATTTGGCCTTTATGGAAGAGTGGCATGAAGAAAGCCATTGAAGTTCCGTTTGCGGTTTGCAAGAAGCCATGTGGGGAGAAGGTCCTCTGGTCAGATGACACCAAAATTTTACTTTTTGGCCTAAAAGCAAAATGAACACTGCACATCACCCTGAACACATCATCCCCACTGTGAAACATGGTGGTGACTTTTCTACAGCAGGGACAGGGAAGCTGGTCAGAGTTGACGGGAAGATGGATGGAGCCAAATACAGGGCAATCTTAGAAGAGTCTGCAAAAGACTTGAGACTGGGGCGGAGGTTCACCTTCCAGCAGGAAAACGACCCTAAACATACAGCCAGAGCTACAATAGAATGGTTTATATCAAAGCATATTCATGCATTAGAATGGCCCAGTCAAATCCCATTGAGAATCTGTGGCAAGACTTGAAAGATGTTTTTCACAGATGCTCTCCATCCAATCTGACAGATCTTAAACTATTTTGCAAAGGATAATGGTCAAAAATGTCACTCTACAGATGTGCAAAGCTGGTAGAGACATCCCCAAAAAGACTTGCAGCGAAAGGTGGTTCTACAAAGTATTGAATACAAATGCAGGCCACACTTTTCACATATTTATTTGTAAAACATTTTGAAAACCATTTATCATTTTCCTTCCAATTCACAATTATGTGCCACTTTGTGTTGGTCTATCACAAAAAATCCCAATAAAATACATTTACGTTTTTGGCTGTAACATGAAATAATGTGGAATATTTCATTTCTGGGCATTTATGTTTTTTGACAGTTTTAGAAAATTACAACAGCTGCAGATTGAAATGGGAAGTTCATTTTTTTATTTAACAATGAATTACAAAATGGCTTGTGTGGCAATTTTATATGCTATATTATTTTTTTTTTTACAAAAGTGGAATTAAAAAAATATAGTGGCTGCTACCAAGCATGCAGTCTTGGGCTGTTCAGATGGGCAAAGCCCCTGCACTTCTGCCAGGTATTTTGCAATCTAAAGCTGGCCATACACAATAGTGTCTGGTTCAGCAGGGACCAGCTGAATTTACATTAATTTGCAAATGTTTGATTGACTTCTGTTGAAGCGACATTTTTCTTTGATCAGCAGCTGCAGGCAATTAGCTGCATCTGCTGATCAGTGTATAATGACAGGGACGGGTCCTGCTGTCAGAATACAAGGTGGCGGTGGGGGAGGAATTCCTCCACCTACTTTGTTTGTGAGGATGGAGGATTTTTTTTTTTTTCCACTGCCTGAATTAAAAAGAAATTAACCATTTATGGCTATCTTAAAGCGTAATTAAACCCTCCTATCCTTTACAGCCAAGGAAGTTGCCATCATAACCTCTGTTTGAGTTGCCATGGTGTAATCAGTTCTGACACCAGCCATTAGATGGATTAATAGTTCAGTTGAGAGCACAAGCAATTATGACAGTTATCATTCACAGCATACCTGGAATTTTATGTTTTGGGCAAACGGGTGAATCAATGGGTTTAGTTCTGCTTTAAGTTGAGCCTGGGTTATACCAAATTCTAATGCCGCGTACACACCATCACTTTATGTGATGGAAAAAAACGCCGTTTTTAAAAACGTCAATTTAAATGACCGTGTGTGGGGGAAAACGTTGTTTTATGTCTTGTGAAAAACGAAAAAAAAAATGAAAGCATGCTTCAATTTTTTGTGTCGTTTTTCAAAACGTCGTTTTTTGTTTCACAAAAATTGACTGTGTGTAGCAAAAAACGTCGTTTAAAACAACGTTTTTAAACCCGCGCATGCCCAGAAGCTAGTTATGAAGCGAGCTTCAATGGAAAAAAGTGGTGAACGTAACCTCGCTTTGCTAGAGCATTGAAAAAACGGTGGTGTGCAGGCAACGTCGTTTTTTGAAAATTGAAGTTTCAAAAACGTCGTTTTTTACTTCACAGAAAATGTCGTTTTTTTCCATCACATAAAGTGATGGTGTGTACGCGGCATAACACTTCCTGGTAGTGTTGAAACTTGCCTGTCACTTCCTGGTTCCTTCACTTTACTATCGGCCAATGAAGCAGCCCGTTATAGCCATAAGCCAATAGGAATGCCCAACTGGAAGGATGAAGCAGCAGATTTCTGTACTTCCGTGAAGCTTTGCAGATCAGAATGTCACAGAATTTGGTCAATGCAGCAAGGACTTTGTGAGGCATGACCATGCACCTCTAGGTGCCTTCAGGTAAAGTTACCTGCCCATCTGAATGAGTCCTAATACCTGACTATAGTTTTTTTGGCACAATCACTGTAATGCCGTGTACACACAAATGGAAATTCCGACAAGAAAAGTCAGATGTGAGCTTTTGGTCGAAAATTCCGTCCGTGTGTATGCTCCATCGGATTTTTGCCGTCGGAATTTACACCAACAAAAGATTGAGAGCTGGTTCTCAAATTTTCAGACGAAAAAAAATTCCTATCAGAAATTCCGTTCCTCTGTAGCAATTCTGACTCACAAAAAAACGTGCATGCTCAGAATCAAGCAGAAGAGCCAAACTGCCTATTGAACTTCATTGATCTCGGCTCGTCATATGTCTTGTACGTCACCCCGTTCTTGGCGGTCGGAATTTTCGACAGCATTTGTGTGACTGTATGTATGCAACAGAAGTTTGAGCCAACATTCCGTCTAAAAAAAAAAACACGGTTTTCTTGTTGGAATAAGTCAAGTATAAGGACACCTAGAACACCTATTTTGGTAGCCACAGATGGTGTACACAGAAAAAAAAAAGATATAAGTGTGAGTACTTGCTATTTTGTTAAATCCATTATAAGCACATCCCATGTTACCTGCAGTGTCTGCAGCTACAGTGGTGCCATTTCCCCTCTTCATCAAAGCTGTGCAGGAGTCAGGAGGAGGTCGTTTTGTGCATATACCATTATTTATATTAGCTCATGTTCAAAAAAAATTCAGATTCATGTTAAAAGCAATAATCTAGAGGGGCCATTTTGTTGAACCACTGCTCTATAACATGTGCAGTTTTTTATTATACATTCGAGGGTCTATTTATAAAACATTTGTTGCATGAATTTTCTGAAACATTTGTACAAACCAAACAAAATTTCTCCCTATGTTTTCTAATAGATTAAGTCCTGTATCATCAGCTCCATCTAGTGGCCAAAATAAAGTATAGTTTCATAAAACTATACTGCATTTTGGCCACTAGATGGAGTGGATAATACAGGAGTTAAAAGAGTAGGGTGGCCAAAGTTCTTTTCGGCCATACTTCTCTTTTGGGTGCGCGTATTTCTACACTCCTGTGACCCAGATTCAGTCGTCAGCGGGCTTTCCAGGCTCTGCTTTCCAGATGTCTGACCGGCAGCTAGCTCAGGCTCCCAGCGCACTGCTGAGAGCCTAAGCCAGTTGCTCCTGCCCTCTCCACAGCCCAGTGCTCCAGTGAGCGCTGGAGGGGCAGAGCAGAGAGTGGTGACTGACAGTCACTGCTCTCTGCTCCAAGAAGACTGAGAACTGAGTGATCCGCGGTCATGTGTTGCTTCAGTTCTCAGGCCTCATGCACACTGGACGTTATAAAAAGCCAGTAGAGTTAGCTGTAGAAAGCTGTAGCTGTAGAATGAGTTTTGCAGCATTTTTGCTGTAGCGTTTTTTAGCTGTAGTCATTTTTAGCTTTTTCTTTGCATAACTATACTCTCGCAAAAGCTTATGGCTCCAAAATACTGATAAACACAGAATAGGTGTGTTTTCAGCATTTTTTCCCCCCGTTTTTCAGTGTTTTTAAGCTTTTATCAGAGTCAGAGCATTTCCACAGCTGAAAAATTCCCCTTAAAACCCACTCGTTCTGTTTGTTTGTTTTCCAGACAGAAAAGGCTGATAACAGCCTATGTCTTTTTTGCTTGCACAATCTCATTCATTCACAGACTTTATACACATTCATATATTGTTTTCATTTACAAGTTATTTTTGTTTTTCACGTGCATTTTTATTTTTAGTCAATTGTTTAGTTTCAGTGATGCATAGCAATTGACCTTACGATTTTGTGTCACCTTCACTTATTTGTGTCACGCCAGGAATTTTTTGGTATCGCATCAGAATCTCTATACACTAGAATTTGCGCTGTACCTCTTCTTTTCTTTACATAGGATAAAATGCTGGGGAGTTTATTGATTGCAGAAAAAAATGTCCGAAGCCAAAAACAGCAGCTGTAAAAATGTCCAGAGTGCATGAGGCCTCAGTCTTAGGCCTCGTACACACGACCGGTTTTCTCGGCAAAAACCAGCAAGAAAACTGCTGGCAGAGCTTTCTTGCCGAGAAAAACATTTGTGTGTACGAGGCTTTCAGGTTTCTCGTCTGGAAATCTGGCCAGAATCTCGATGAGAAAAATAGAGAACCTGCGCTCTTTTTTCTTGTCGAGATTCTTGTCGGCCTGTTTCCCGACGAGAAACCCAAGAGTGTGTATACTTACCTGTCGCCATGGAAACCTGCGCATGCTCGAAATGACTTTGACGCATGTGCGGTAGCTTTCACGGCATAGGTAGGGTGAAGCAAGATGGCGGCGACCGCATCGAATGTGACAAGCGCATGCTCGTCGTACGCGATGATGTCACCGCGTTCTTGCCTTACAAGAGAATCGCGGTTCTTTTGAAAGGTCAGTGTGTACACTCGGGCAGCAAGAGATTCTCAACGTTTTTTTCCTGACGAGATTCTTGCCTGTGTGTACGAGGCCTTAGAGCCAGTGGGTGACAGCTGCAGCATCAGACTGATGCTACAGCTTATATATATATATATATATATATATATATATATATATATATATATATATATATATATATATATATATATATATATATATATATATATATATATATATATATATATATATATATTGTAATGTTTGGGGGACCAGCTTGATCGCAGGACACAGGCTTCTTAAATCAAAACTATGGTTTATTAAACTTAAATGGCTTAGCAGCAGCAAAAACAAAAGAAATAACAGTCTCACCGACTTGTACAGCTCAGAACTGCTATCGCAGTTAAACAGTCCTTGCAGGTAAGTCCTTCAGTAGCAGGCTTTCAGGCAGGACACTGCCAAGTCCTTTCACAGCTTTTCATAGCTTTTCATAGCTTCCACAGCTTTCCTTGTCCACCATTCACCATGCATAGACTCTCCTACACTCCTTCACTCTCACCTGCACTTCCTGTCTGCTTTAAACTACTTCCTTACACAGGTGCGTTAACCCTTTCCGTTCCCTTAAAGGCACCACAGTCCAAACAGAGGGGAAATATAACGTCCTTCCAGGACCCAGCCATGGCGTCCTGTACATATCCCCCCCCCCTGTGCCCCAACGCCAAGGAGGTGGAGGCAACAGTGGAGCTCAAACAATGGACTCGGGAGAGGGCATCTGCATTTTGATGCAGTCTCCCGGGCCTATGCTCCACTACAAACTTAAATTCTTGGAGCGCCAGGAACCAACGTGTAATCCTGGCATTAGTCCCTTTACCCTGCCTCATCCATGTTAAAGGGGCATGATCAGAAATGAGCCTAAACTTCCTCCCCAAGAGGTAATACCTGAGGGAATCCAGAGCCCACTTAATGGCCAGACACTCTCTTTCAATAATAGCGTAGTTTTTCTCCGCTGGTGTCAACTTTCTACTGAGGAAGACTACTGGGTGTTCCTCACCACAAACAACCTGTGACAACACAGCTCCCAATCCTACATCGGAAGCATCAGTTTGGACAACAAACTCTTCTGAAAAATTGGGCGCTATCAAGACAGGGTGTTGGCACAGTGCTGACTTGAGCACCAAAAAAGCCTTCTCAGCGTCTGCATTCCACTCCACCATGACCGATTTCCGACCCTTAGTCAGATCGGTCAATGGAGCCGCCAATGTGGCAAAGTTGGGTACGAACCTCCTGTAGTATCCCACCATGCCCAGGAATGCACGTACCTGCTTTTTTGTGAGGGGGCGGGGCCAACTCTTTATAGCCTCTACCTTGCTGACCTGAGGTTTCACCACCCCTCTACCCACAATATAGCCCAGGTATTTCACCTCCTCCATTCCCAAAGCACATTTTTCAGGGTTTATTGTAAACCCCTCTTTCCAGAGAGAGTCCAGTACTGCCTGGACTTTGGGCAAGTGTGACTCCCAGTCTCTGCTAAAAATGACTATGTCGTCCAAGTACACTGAGGCATACTCCCGATGAGGTCGTAAAATCCTATCCATTGCTCGCTGGAACGTGGCTGGAGCAGTTTGCAGTCCAAAAGGCATTCTTTTGTACTGAAAACTCCCCTCTGGAGTAGAAAAAGCAGTTTTCTTTTTAGCAGCCTTAGTTAATGGGATTTGCCAATACCCCTTGGTAAGGTCTAATGTTGTGATATACCTAGCTGGACCTAGTCTCTCAATAAGTTCATCTACCCGGGGCATGGGGTAGGCATCAAACCGTGAAACTTCATTAAGCTTCCGGAAATCATTGCAGAATCGCAGAGTCCCGTTGGGCTTTGGTACCAACACAATCGGGCTCGACCACTCACTCTGCGATTCCTCAATGATCTCCAGGTCCAGCATCTTCTTTACTTCCTCTGAAACGGCCTTCCTTTGAGCCTCTGGGATGCGGTAGGGCCTGACAAAAACTTTGACTCCAGGTTCCGTGATAATATCATGCTCTATGATACTAGTTAGCCCCGGCAAGTCTGAAAACTTCTCTTTATTTCTCTGCAAGAACTCCTTTGCCTGCTGACTTTGGTATTTAGATAGGGTATTTGCTACTTGGACACTCTCCACCCCAACCTGTGGCTCAAGCCTTGCACTAGCCAGGGAGGTCACCGGTTCCCTGTCTGTCCAGGGCTTTAACAAGTTGACATGATATATCTGATACGGTTTCCTCTTGCCTGGCTGGTGGACTCTATAATTGACCTCTCCCACTTTTTCCACAACTTCAAAGGGTCCTTGCCACCTGGCTAAGAACTTACTTTCCACAGTGGGAATTAGCACCGCTACTCGATCCCCCACTTGGAAGTGCCTTATTTTAGCAGCCCTGTTATAGACCCGTCGTTGAGCCTCCTGGGCTTTTTGCAAATGCTCTTTGACTAGCGGCATCACGGTTTGGATCCTTTCCTGCATTTGGGAGACATATTCCAGGACACTCTTATGCTGAACAGGTTCACTTTCCCACTCCTCTTTAACCACGTCAAGAAGTCCGCGAGGTCTCCGCCCATATACCAACTCAAAGGGCGAAAAACCCGTGGAGGCCTGGGGCACTTCCCGGATAGCAAACAGGAGAGCTGGTAACAGGCAGTCCCAATCTTTCCCATCCCTTTGTACCACTTTCTTGAGCATAGATTTAAGGGTCTTATTAAAGCGTTCCACCAACCCGTCCGTTTGGGGATGGTAGACCGATGTGCGTAGCTGTTTAATCCGGAACAGCTTACACACATCGGCCATAACCCTTGACATAAACGGGATACCCTGGTCTGTGAGTATTTCCTTGGGGAAACCAGTCCGTGTAAACATCTGGAATAATTCCCGGGCAATGGCCTTTGAGGAGGTATTCCGCAGGGGTAGCGCCTCAGGATATCGGGTGGCATAGTCAAGAATCACCAATATGTAGGAGTGACCTCGAGCTGACTTTACCAAGGGACCCACTATATCCATGGCTATCCTCTCGAATGGGACCTCAATTATGGGCAGAGGGACCAAAGGGCTCCGAAAATGAGTCACCGGAGCGGTCAACTGACAGGTCGGACAAGAGGTACAGTATCTCTTTACCTCTGCTTTCAGACCTGGCCAGTAAAACCGGTCGGTGATCCGTGCCTCCGTTTTTTCAACTCCCAGGTGTCCCCCTAACACATCGTTATGGGCCAGGTCCAGAACCTTTTGTCTATATTGTTGGGGTACCAACAATTGCTCTACCACATTTTCTCTCTCCTTGGTAACCCGATACAGCAATTCATTATATATTGCAAAGTGTGGCCACCTCTCATTCGCACCTGGCTCTTGGGGAACCCCATTTACTACTACCACTTGTTCCCGTGCATGGGCAAAAGTGGGGTCCTGCATCTGAGCAGTCCCAAATGCCCCATGGGGAACACCCAAATCCGGCAGCGCAGGGGTAGAGGCCACTTCCTCATCCTCTTCCCCCAGCATTACCTGAAGTGGGAAAGGCTCCTCCCCCTTAGTGTTTTGGTAGGTCTGTGGACCACATATCTTGACATCCTCAATAGTATCAACACTACTTTCATCACCATTAACCCAATCATTAGCATTTTCCCCATCTGGGTCCACATTAACGTTTGGCAGTTCAGGGTTATCCCTCTCAGCAGCAGGAACAGGGGGGCTAGTTTCTCCCCAGTCTCTGAACTGTTCTCCTTGTTCCCACAGTTTTGTAAACAATGGACAGTCTCGTCCTATTATAACATCATGCACCAAGTTCTTTATCACCCCCACCTCTTGAGTAACAGTGCCACATGCTGAGGAGATAGACAACGTGATGAGCGGGTACTCTCTAGTGTCCCCGTGAATGCATACCACCCGTAAAGTTTTTCTTACCGGACCGATCTTCCCAATCACTCTAGGATGAACCAGGGTTACCATGCTTCCAGAGTCCAACAAAGCCCGGGCAGGGAGGTGGTTCACTTGGACTTCACACTCAAACTTTTCCTCATCCAGGTCGAGGTGTGTGGTGCACACTTTGTGGGCACAAAAAGACCCCCTCCGAAGAACCCCGCATTCCATGGGCTCCTCTTGCAGTGGGCAGTGTGCCCGGGTATGACCCCAGGAATGACATCGCCAACATTGTACATCCCCTCCTCTCCGAACAGGAACAGAACGCTGCGAAGGTACCGGGAGTGTCTCTTGGCCTTCCGGGGTGTTTGTCCCAGGGCTCCTTGGAACATCCTTTCGAAGGGCAGCAGTTGGTCGAACAGGCCGTGGCAGACTAGGCCCTATGCGCTTGGTAGGTCCGAGCAGGTCCTCCACCACTGTATATCGTTCCACCATCTCAACAAGGAGGTTTGCTGTTTTGGGGTCTCCATGGCTGACCCACCGTTGGAGGTCATCTGGCAGGGACCTCAGGTATCGGTCCAGCACGACCCGCTCCACAATTTGGGGGCCAGACAACACCTCAGGCTGCAGCCATTTTTTTACTAGTTGCACCAGGTCATGCATTTGAGACCGGGGTGGCCGATCTGGACGATATTTCCATTGGTGTACACGTTGGGCCCGAACGGCCGTAGTCACCCCCAGACGAGCCAGAATTTCTGCCTTTAACTTTTGATAGTCTTTAGCATCATCTGGTGGCAGGTCAAAGTAGGCTTTTTGAGGATCTCCAGTGAGAAAAGGAGCAATGAGGCCGGCCCACTGGTCCTGAGACCATCCTTCTCTCTCCGCTGTCCTCTCAAATGTAGCAAGAAATGCCTCTACATCATCGCTCAGGGATAATTTCTGTAGAAAATGGCTTGCCCTCACAGTCACCTGGTTGCCAGGGGCAACAGCCGCTTGTTCCCGAACCTGAGACAGCTGCTGCACTGCTTCCTTTAAAGCCGTCACCTGAGCCTGCATAACCCCTTGCTGCGTCGCTTGCTGGGCCGCCAACAGGCGAGTATTTTCTTGCTGCAGAGCCAGCGCCTCTTTGTGGTAAGTTTGTTGTGCCTCCAGCTGGGCTGCTAAGCGCTGATTAGCTTCCTCATTGCAAGTCTGCGCTTGCATGTTAGCCAAGGTCAGCTGTTTAATTAGCTCCTCCATTGCTTCAACTTTCAATGTTTGTGCAGCTTTAACCCAGGACATAAATTCAATGTACTGTCTCTTTAAATGTCAGTTCAATATAAAGTCCAATGCAAAAAGAAAATTTTTTTTTTTTTTTTCTCTTCTTATGCCTGTTATTCTGTCCTGCCTGCATTCTCCACCAGTGTAATGTTTGGGGGACCAGCTTGATCGCAGGACACAGGCTTCTTAAATCAAAACTATGGTTTATTAAACTTAAATGGCTTAGCAGCAGCAAAAACAAAAGAAATAACAGTCTCACCGACTTGTACAGCTCAGAACTGCTATCGCAGTTAAACAGTCCTTGCAGGTAAGTCCTTCAGTAGCAGGCTTTCAGGCAGGACACTGCCAAGTCCTTTCACAGCTTTTCATAGCTTTTCATAGCTTCCACAGCTTTCCTTGTCCACCATTCACCATGCATAGACTCTCCTACACTCCTTCACTCTCACCTGCACTTCCTGTCTGCTTTAAACTACTTCCTTACACAGGTGCGTTAACCCTTTCCGTTCCCTTAAAGGCACCACAGTCCAAACAGAGGGGAAATATAACGTCCTTCCAGGACCCAGCCATGGCGTCCTGTACAATATATATATATATATATATATATATATATATATATATATATAAATGATCCTTTATTCTATTTTTTTATGTCGCACGTCATCTTTAATATATACTTATAGTGAAATCTTGTTCAGTTTGCCGAAATGTTTTATAATTAGACCCCTTGGATTTGACAATGTTACATTGACTGGTTACTTTCTGTCTTATTTTGTTTACGTTATATGGAGTGTTTTGTGCATATCATGATATTTGTTGCTATGCTATTTGAAGCTGTTTTCAGGCCTAAATACTAATGTTACAGAATATAACGTGTGTTACATGTCAATTTGATATTAAAAATGTCAGACTATTACAAAGCTCAGTGTTCTAATTTATGCAGTAACAGGTTAAATTTAATTGCAGCCTATGCCGCCAGGTGCAAGGAGAAGATGGCACTTGAGTACTTTGTGTGACAGCACTAAGTGCATACCTCCCAACATTTGAAAAAGCCACTGCGGGACATTCTTGTTGAGCGGGGGGGGGGGGGGTTTGCGGACGATCGAAGTTGTTGAGCAGGGGGGGTGGGCGAACGAAGTTGTTGCACCGGGGGGGGGGGGGGAAATGATCGATGTTGTTGAGTGGGGGGCGGACGATCGCGGTTGTTGAGCGGGGGGGGGCGGACGATCGAAATTGGTGAGCGGGGGGGTTGCCGCGGACCGATGTTGGTGAGCAGGGGGGGGTTGCCGTGAATGGATGTCTCCCCTCAGAACTTTTTCTTCTCCTTCCTGTGCGGGAAAATTAACCCCTTTGCTGGACTTCGGAAGGATGCAGACTGCGGAATTTCCTGCAGAATCCGTGCCTGTTGGGAGGTATAGTCCTAGCTGTCAGTCAGCTTTGTCACATACTGTAGGAAGGCGGTGGGTGAAGTTTCTAATCATGATCTCCCTGTGTGGCTTTTAATAAAGCAGCTGAAAGCTGCAGGGGGGGGGGGGAGAAGCGGCTGACAGATGCTTTATTGAAAGCCACACAGGGAGATCAGTGATTGTAACTCCCCCCACCGCTGCACCGATCATCCCTGACTGTCCAGGTATCGGGTCTAGCATCGTCGGAGCATTTGCAAGTACTCATGCAAATGCTTGGTATTGGTGCAATCCTACCAAAAAACTACCTATGTAAGTAAGGGGTGCCTATGGATAAAATATATACAGTGGGGATCGAAAGTTTGGACACCCCAGGTAAAAATTTGTATTAATGTGCATAACGAAGCCAAGAAAAGATGGAGAAATCTCCAAAAGGCATCAAATTATAGATTAGACATTCTTATAATATATCAAAAAATGTTAGATTTTATTTCAATCATTTACACTTTCAAAATGACAGAAAACAAAAAAAATGGCGTCTGCAAAAGTTTGGGCACCCCGCAGAATTTATAGCATGCACTGCCCCCTTTGCAAAGCTGAGACCTGCCTGTGTCATGGATTGTTCTCAATCATCGTCTGGGAAGACCAGGTGATGTCAATCTCAAAAGTTTTAAATGCCCAGACTCATCTGACCTTGCCCCAACAATCAGCACCATGGGTTCTTCTAAGCAGTTGTCTAGAAAACTGAAACTGAAAATAGTTGACGCTCACAAAGCTGGAGAAGGCTATAAGAAGATGGCAAAGCGTTTTCAGATGTCAATATCCTCTGTTTGGAATGTAATTAAGAAATGGCAGTCATCAGGAACAGTGGAAGTTAAAGCAAGATCTGGAAGACCAAGAAAAATATCAGACAGAACAGCTCGCAGGATTGTGCGAAAAGCAATTCAAAACCCACGTTTGACTGCACGATCCCTCCAGAAAAATCTGGCAGACACTGGAGTTGTGGTACTCTATTCCACTATAAAGAGATACTTGTACAAATATGGTCTTCATGGAAGAGTCATCAGAAGAAAACCTCTTCTACGTCCTCACCACAAAAATCAGCATTTGAACTTTGCAAATGAACATATAGACAAGCCTGATGCATTTTGGAAACACGTTCTGTGGACCGATGAGGTTAAAATGGAACTTTTTTGCCGGAATGAGCAAAGGTACGTTTGGAGAAGAAAGGGCACAGAATTTAATGAAAAGAACCTCTGTCCAACTGTTAGGCATGGGGGTGGATCAATCATGCTTTGGGGTTGTATTGCAGCCAGTGGCACAAGGAACATTTCACGATTAGAAGGAAAAATGGATTCAATAAAATTCCAGCAAATTTTGGATGGTAACTTGATGCCATCTGTGAAAAAGCTGAGGTTAAAGAGAGGATGGCTTCTACAAATGAATAATGATCCTAAACACACCTCAAAATCCACGGGGGTTAAATCAAGAGGCGTAAACTGAAGGTTTTGCCATGGCCTTCACAATCTCCTGACCTCAGCATAATTGAAAATCTATGGATAGACCTTAAAAGAGCAGTGCGTGACAGACTGGAAGACTTTTGTAAGGAAGAATGGGCAAAGATACCTCAAACAAGAATTGAAAGACTCTTGGCTGGCTATAAAAAGCGTTTACAAGCTGTGATACTTGCCAAAGGGGGCAGTACAAGATATTAACTCCGCAGGGTGCCCAAACTTTTGCAAACGCCATTTTTTTGTTTTCTGTAATTTTGAAAGTGTAAATGATGAAAATAAAATCTAACTTTTTTTGACATATAAGAATGTCTAATCTGTAATTTGATGCCTTTTGGAGATTTTTCCATCTTTCCTTGGCTTCGTTATGCACATTAATACAAATTTTTACCTGGGGTGCCCAATTTTTCGATCCCCACTGTAGATGGAAACAAACTGTGCAGCTTTGACCAAGTTGGATATTACCCTTGGTACAAGTGTAGGCCATTTGCATACCTCCTGAAGCCTGGCTTTAAAAAAAAAAAAAAAACATTTCCATAGACACACTCCTAAGCCTTGTGGACAGCCTTCCCAGAAGAGTTGAATCTGTTATAGCTGGAAAGGGAGGGACAACTCAATATTGAACGCTATGGACTAAGACTGGGATGCCATGAAAGTTCATGTGCGTGTAAAGGCAGGTGTCCCAATACTTTTGGTAATATAGTGTATATTAAAGTCCTAGCACCTCTTGGAGGCCTTTCATCGAAAGCAATGGGCTGTGTTCAGAATAAAAAGTGTGAATGTATAAAAACATGGCAAAATCTATAATAAATGCAGGATTTTGGTTCTAGGGACTACATTTACATTGTACAACACAAAGTCATTTATATTTTGAGGATTTTATTTCACCTATTAGCTATATAAACAAGGACAGAATTGCGTTCATATCTTCCTAAAAATGTCCTGGACTATCCCATTCAATGATTTATTTGCCCCTGTAAATATCACTGGCCATAGCCATTTGATGCCAGCTGTAGCTTATGACATCATTGGCACAAACACACTTAATAATTCCTTCGTGTAATGTGACCCAAGTAAATCACGATGCATTAGCTCTCAAGCAATGGCAAAGCCATTAATAACATGAAAATCCAAATATTACACTGTTTATCTGCTGAGAAGCAGCAAGTGCCAGAAGGGAAGGCTTACATTTGAAAGTTATTTTCTGTATTTGTGTTCACAGGACCCAAAATTGAGGATGTGACATCATTTGCTGTGTTATAATTAATCTTCATGTCTCAGAATCCAATGTTTTCACATTATCGCTGCTGCCAAGATTATCCAGTTGTTTTTATGTACCCAAAAAATACGTTTATCGCATCATTTCACCTTTAGCAAATAAAAGTAAAAACTAAAAATTTCACCCATAAAATAATTTACATTACGTTTGTACTTTTCCTATATAAAAGAATGCTGATAAATATTATTATTTTCCAAAATGTGGGATTCAGGAATATGGAATTCCTGGAGATGTCCCTCCTCCCCAAAGAGTTTGCTGTATCTCTATTGGTGGTCAGTGGAAATGACCCCAATACATTGGTGACCAGTGGCAAAAGACCCCATTATTATAATTCCTCATTATATTAGTGGTCACATAAAGGTTCCATTAGTGGCAGGGCTGGATTCCTCACAAGGCCACTGAGGCCAGGCCTCAGGGGGGGCAGTGGGTGCAGGGGCGGCATGCTCCCCTCCCTCTGTCCTCTGGCGCTCGGATGTCACGAAGCTGGGTCTGTGTGTGCAAGGTCCCGTCCCCTAGATCAGCTCATGTGATAGTAGATTGAATCAGTGTTCCGCCTATCACACAAGCTATTCTAGGGGGGTGGGACCTTGCACACAGACCTAGCTCCGTGACATCCGAGCGCCAGAGGACAGAGGGAGGAGAGCGCTGCATGTTATCCATCCAGGAAATGGTGAGGCTGCCTGCATTCATGGGCACAGAGACTGCAATCAGTGGGTACAGAGGCTGCAATCAGTAGGCACAGAAGCTGCATTCAGTAGGCACAGAGGCTGCAATCAGTGGGCACAGAGGATGCATTCATGGGCACAGAGGCTGCAATTAGTGGGCACAAAAGCTGCATTCATAGGCACAGAGGCTGCAATTAGTGGGCACCGAGGCTGCATTCATGGGCACAGAGGCTGCAATTAGTGGGCACAGAGGTTGCATTCATGGGCACAGAGGCTGCAATTAGTGGGCACAGAGGCTGCATTCATGGGCACAGAGGCTGCAATTAGTGGGCACAGTTATTTTCAGTGTTCTCATGTGTGGAAATATGTTTTTAACTGATCTATTGTAGCAGTCACCGATAAAAGACGAGAATAGTGGTGTGTGGGGGGGGGGGGGCATTGAAGGACCCAGCCTTGGGGAGGCAAAGGGAGTAAATCCGGGCCTGATTAGTGGTCATTGACAAAGGCCGCATTACACTTATGGTCAGTAAACATGATATAAATAACCCTAACCCTGAGGGAAACGCTAAAAAAGCTGAAAACCCTACCAACAAATGATGCAACAGATGATGGTTTTCTCTATTGGCTAATAAAAAAAATGGCGCAAATAAAAACATTCCAAACTCACACATTTAAAAAAAAGTGCAAAAAAACGATGGAAAACCGCTCAAAGACGTTACAATGCAGCTGTGAATGCAACTTTAGTGCTAGTGAAAAGAAAAGTTAAAATGGTCCTAAATTCTTATGAAACTCACGTTTTGCAGACTCTCACTGCCCCAGTGGCCTTATGTTATGGAAAGGGAGATAATACTGCAGAGTGAAAGAGACACAACTAAAGTGATATATTTGTCACGTACTTTCCAGAATTTGTTTATTTTTCCAATTTTTTGGAAAGCCAAAGGAAGGGGTTGGCTATGGGATAGAGGGTAGTCAGGTTCCAAAGTAGGACAGCTAGGTCAGTATCTTACACCAGAATCTTCTGTGATTTTCTGTAGATAATACCAAACCTGATATTCAGGCATCAGGAAGTGTCTACTATTTACCACCAGCAAGTGCAATCAATAGCTTCACCAGAAGCAGTACAGTGCTGAACACTAGGATTTCTATCATAATCAATGGTGCCCATTTACACCCAAGTGCAATGTTGATTAAAGCTTGAGCCTAGGTTTACATTGACAGCGGGATTGAAATTGTGCGAGTTCAGCTGAACTTGCACGATTTCATTCACACATGTCAGTCCGATGTCTTTACAAATCGCACCCCGAAATCGTCAAAAGTAGTACAGAAACTGCTTTTGGGAATTGGTGCGGTGGCGGTGCCATGGCAATTTTAATTTGCCCGCAATAGTCGCCGATTTGGCATGTGATTTGACATGCCAAACGGCATTCCAAATCGCATAAAATGTGAACCTAGGCTGAAAGCTTCTTTTTAGGCAGAGGGGAATACTTTGGCCCCAATAGACTTAAATAGAAGCACCTGACAAACGTGTGCACAAAGGGTGTTTTTTGCATGTTTTCTTGCCTAGTAAATAGCATTCAATTGGCAAACAATTCGAAGTACTCAAGCCTAAAAAACTTGGCTCATGAAAGCACCTAAAAAACAACTAAAATGCTGAGTGTAACTGGGGCCTCAATGTCAATCCACATTGCATCCCTTTTTTTTTTACCAATAGCTCATCCTATAGACAAGCTCTGAATGCATTCTCAGTTGTCTGTTTCTGGTCTGGATATAAAACAGTAACACAGCTCCTGTATGTAGACATGTGGTGTCGGCTCCTCTTTCCTTCTACATTTCCTTCTTCTGGGGATTCTTAGAGCCCTTTCACACTGGGTCGTTGGGGGCGTTGGCGGTAAAGCGCTGCTATTTTTAGCGGCACTTTATCGTCGTTTTAGCGCCACGTTTCAGGGTGATTTTAACCCCCACTAGCGGTTGGAAAGGGGTTAAAAGTGCCCACTTTGCCAGCGCTGCCCATTGATTTCAATGGGCAGGGGCACTTACACCGCTCCTAAAGCGCTGCATAGATGCTGGTTGCAGGACTTTTTTTGACGTCTTGCCAGCGCACCGCTCCAGTGTGAAAGCCCTCAGGACAGGAGAGGCGCTTTACAGATGCTATTTTTAGCGCTATATCGCCTGTAAAGTGCCTCAGTGTGAAAGGGGTCTAAGAGCAGTAGTAAACCGCTGGACGTATACCTGCAAGGTATGGGAGTTTACTTTAAGTCACCGCCCTAGACAAAGGAAGTGCTAACATACAATTATACATAACACTATGATATTAGCAACTAATAGTAGATGGCTGCAGATCCCTAAACTTACTTAAACAATTTCCTTTTATGTTGTTTGTGATGCCTGTCTGCTGGTCATCTCTTTCCACAACTTCCTGGATTCCCTGCATGCTTTGCAGCTTCTCCTCTGCTGGTTCCTTTCAATGTCTAAGGACTATATATCCCATGGTACCTTGCTGCCTGCAAGCTTTGATTCCTCTACCTAACTCCACCTCCTAAAACTCCTCCTCTCACCATCTCTGTAGGTCAGAAGGCAGGCTCTGTGAAATGTGTGACACAGAAGTTCCCAATAGCAGGGCACAGTGACTAAGTGTCACAGATTTCAAGAAAGTAAATGCGTGGGGATCTTCGCAAAGTAAGTTTACAAACTTCAAGATCATTCAGATTAATAGGAGTAAGCTAGATGTAATTGAAATACGATGTGGAAATGAAGATTTTACTTATTGGCCACAGATAAGTTTTAAGAACTGCTGGCTATGAATTCTATGATACACATTACTATGCCTGGCTATAAACACAAGCAGTGCTCGGGATTAAAATACTATTTGCAACAATCAGGCCAGTCTGACCTCCAAGGGGACAATGACAAAAGTCAGAAGTGCTTGTTGTTGCATGTGTTGGTTTTCTTTAAAAAACACATAAAAAATGGCACGAGTCTTCAAAATCTTATGATGGATTATCAAAGCACCGTATAAAAATACTGTATGTGTGTTGCTGTCATCATTAGCCAAGTATGTTGTAGAGCCCTGGAGGTCCAACTACTTACTTGAGGATAAGCAGATAACTTGCCGCCGAGCATTCATATACATGTTAATGCGGAACTAAACCCATTTAACTGTTTCCCTGATCGGTTACATTCAAGGCATGCAGTGACAACTGTCACAGTTGCTTGTGCTCGCAACTGGACTGTCAAGCCATCAAATGGCTGGTGTCATAACTGATCACACACTGTGGCAGCTGCAGATCAAACAGAAGCTAAAATGGCAGCTTCCTTGGTTGTAAAGGATAGGCGGATGTAGTTCCACTTTAAACTAAGGCTACTATACAAAATAAAAACGTACACACTTAGGGGGAATTTACTAAAACTGGAGCAGACAGAAACTGGAGCAGCTGTTAATAGTAACCAATCAGCTTCTAGCTTCAGCTTGTTCAGATAAGATTTGAAAGCTAGAAGCTGATTGGTTGCCATGCACATTTACTCCAGAGTCTTCTCCAGTCTTATTAAATTCTCTTCTATGTCTCTTCTGCATTACAGTTATTTACCTGTTTGTCTGCAATGTACAGGTGATACTCAAAAAATTAGAATATCGTGCAAAAGTTCATTTATTTCACTAATGCAACTTAAAAGATGAAACTGATATATGAGAGAGACTCATTACATGCAAAGCAAGATAGTTCAAGCCGTGATTTGTCATAATTGTGATGATTATGGCTTACAGCTCATGAAAACCCCAAATCCACAATCTCAGAAGATTAGAATATTGTGAAAAGGTGAAATATTCTAGGCTCAAAGTGTCCCACTCTAATCAGCCAATTAAGCCATAACACCTGCAAAGGGTTCATGAGCCTTTAAATGGTCTCTGAGGCTGGGTTCACACTAGTCCGACATACGCTCCGACATTGGGAGCTCATGTCGCATGTGAAAAGCAATGTTTCCCTATGGGAGCCATCTTAACTGGTCTGACACATGTCGGTCCGACTTTGCAAACACTCCCTGTACTACTTTGGTCCGACTTTGATCCTACTTCACTCCATTTAACATCATTGAAGTAGGATCAAAGTCGGAACGCAGTCTTGCACGCTCCGACTTTGGAATGCGACATGTTTTCTACTGATCTTGAGGGGGAACTCCACACCAAATTTTAAGAAAAAAACGACATGGGTTCCCCTCCAAGAGCATACCAGGCCCATGGGTCTGGTGTGGATTTAAAGGGGAACTCCCCTACGCCGTTTGCGCGGGGGTCCCCCCAAAATCCATACCAGACCCGTATTCGAGCAGCAGCCCGGCCGGTCCGGAAAGGGGGTGGGGACGAGTGAGCGCCCCCCCTCCTTAACCGTGCCAGGCCGCATGCCCTCAACATGGGGAGGTAGGTGCTATGGGGCAGGGGGCGTACTGCGGCCCCCCCACCCCACAGCACCCTGCCCCCATGTTGATGAGGACAGGGCCTCTTCCCGACAACCCTGGCCGTTGGTTGTGGGGGTCTGCGGGCGGGGGGCTTATCGGAATCTGGGAGCCCCCTATAACAAGGGGGCCCCCAGATACCGGCCCCCCACCCTAGGTGAATGAATATGGGGTACATCGTATCCCTACCCATTCACTTGGAAGTAAAGTGTTAAAGATAAATAAACACGCTACACAGGTTTTTAAAATATTATATTAGTCAGCTCCGGGGCCCCCCTTCTCTTCTTTAGCTCTTTCATGAGGGGGGCTTGCTTCTTCCGACGTCTTCTGGGGGGGGTCCCAGTCTTCACCGCCCTCTGGTTCTCTTCCGCTGGGTGGGGGCCGCTTTCTTCTTTAGCTCTTTCACAGCGGCCCCCTCCCGGTCTTCCTCCGATGTCTTCGGCGGGCAGGGGGGGGCTGGATGGTGCCTGGGCTTCTGTCGCCTTCTGCCTTCTCCTTCTTCTGCCTTCTGCCTTCTCCTTCTGCCTTCTTCTTTTTCTTCGTTGTTGACACGTCGCTTCCTCACGCTGTAATGCCGTGTGCGGCGGCTCGCACGGACTTTTATAGGTCTCTTTTGACGTCACAGTCCCATCATGCTCCGGGTGCATGGAGCATGATGGGACTGTGACGTCATAAGAGACCTATAAAAGTCGGTGCAAGCTGCCGCACACGGCATTACAGCGTGAGGAAGCGACGTGTCAACAGCGAAGAAGGAGAAGGCAGAAGGAGAAGGCAGAAAGCGACAGAAGCCCGGGCACCACCCAGCCCCCCCCCACCCGCCGAAGACATCCGAGAAAGAAACCGGAGGGGGGCACTGTGAAAGAGCTAAAGAAGAAAGCGGCCCCCACCCGGCGGAAGAGAACCAGACGGCGGTGAAGACTGGGACCCCCCCAGAAGACGTCGGAAGAAGCAAGCCCCCCCTCGTGAAAGAGCTAAAGAAGAGAGGGGGGCCCCCGGAGCTGACTAATAAAATATTTTAAAAACCTGTGTAGCGTGTTTATTTATCTTTAACACTTTACTTCCAGGTGAATGGGTAGGGGTATGACGTACCCCATACTCATTCACCTAGGGTGGGGGGCCGGTATCTGGGGGGCTCTCAGATTCCGATAAGCCCCATGCCCGCAGACCCCGACAACCAACGGCCAGGGTTGTCAGGAAGAGGCCCTGTCCTCATCAACATGGGGGCAGGGTGCTGTGGGGTGGGGGGCTGCAGTACGCCCCCCTTCCCCATAGCACCTACCTCCCCATGTTGAGGGCATGCAGCCTGGCACGGTTAAGAAGGGGGGGCGCTCACTCGTCCTCATCCCCTTTCCTGACCAGCCGGGCTGCTGCTCTGATACGGGTCTGGTATGGATTTTGGGGGGACCCCCATGCAAACAGTGTAAAACTATTGCAGTGCATGAATCTATCCATAGTACACAGAAGGGGTGGCTGGAGAGAGGGGGCGGCGCCCGAGCGCTCCTAATGGACGCACTGCCACTGCAAGTTATGCCACATTTATAAAAAATATCTAAGGATAAGGAATACCGAGCTGCTTTAGTTTGTGTCTTTTACATTTCAGATTTAAAGGGGTTGTAAAGGTACAATTTTTTTTTTCCTAAATAGCCTCCTTTACCTTAGTGCAGTCCTCCTTCACTTACCTCATCCTTCCATTTTGCTTTTAAATGTCCTTATTTCTTCTGAGAAATCCACACTTCCTGTTCTTCTGTCTGTAACTCCACACAGTAATGCAAGGCTTTCTCCCTGGTGTGGAGTGTCGTGCTCGCCCCCTCCCTTGGACTACAGGAGAGTCAGGACGCCCACTAACACACAGCTCCTTTCTCTATCTGCAACGTAGAGAGCGTCCTGACTCTCCTGTAGTCCAAGGGAGGGGGCGAGCACAACACTCCACACCAGGGAGAAAGCCTTGCATTACTGTGTGGAGTTACAGACAGAAGAACAGGGAGTGAGGATTTCTCATAAGAAATAAGGACATTAAAAAGCAAAATGGAAGGATGAGGTAAGTGAAGGAGGACTGCACTAAGGTAAAGAAACCTATTTAGGGGGGAAAAAATTGGACCTTTAGAACCCCTTTAAGCTGTAGAACGTAGCCCATTTTTTATCATTTCTTTCTTTTTTTTTTTTTTTCTATCACAAATAGTCTGTAGATAAAACTATTATTCTTGTACCACCCCATAAGAATTCTGTTGTATATTACATGTTATCTCTGCCCTTGTAGAAATATTTGGTTTGGCCGTTGTTTCCCACTGCTGAACATATTCATGTTAAACCAACAATATCTCTGATATTACAGAATTTCAGAGGTCAGAAAATGAAAGCTAAAAATGATCAGTCAGGTAGGTTCAAGATTTGACATGGATCTCGTTAAATTCAAATTGGCCAATTTGTGTACAAAATTATTAATCCAACAGTTTTTTATTTATTGTTTCTAACTGAAAATTCTAAGAAAAAAATAATAGCACTAAGAAGTATACATTCCCTTCCTGGTAAATACTAACTTCTATGAGCTTCAGCGTCAAGCAATTTGTTTCAAGAGGGAGGCTCAGAAATGGTGCCGATCACTCAAATCACCAGCACTACACAGATAGCTTTTCATCCCAGATTCACATACAGCGGGCGCAGCGTAACGTAACCAATTTACGTTACACCGCCGCAAATTTTCTGTCTAAGTGCCCGATCCACAAAGCACTTACCTGGAAATTTGCGGCGGTGTTTCGTAAATCCATCCGGCGCAAGGCGGGCCAATTCAAATGGGGCGGGTACCATTTAAATTAGGAGCGCTCCCGCGCCAGACGTACTGCGCATGCTCCCATCGCAAATTTCCCGACGTGCTTTGCGCGAAATTACGACGCTCTGTCGTTTTGTGAATCGCGACGTCAAAAAAGAGTTACACCGGGAAAATTTAAAAATGTAAAAATAATTCAAAAGACGGGCATACTTTAACATGGTGGAGTAATTTTCCACTTTGTTAAAGGTGCCCTATCTTTGCGACGGAAAACTAACACTCGTGGCGACGTAACGACGGGAAAAAGCTTCGTGGATCGCCGTAACTCCTAATTTGCATACCCGACGCTGGTTTACGACGCGAACTCCCCCCAGCGGCGGCCGCGGTACTGCATCCTAAGATTCGACAGTGTAAAACTATTACACCTGTCGGATCTTATGGCTATCTATGCGTAACTGATTCTATGAATCAGTCGCATAGATAGAACAACAGATACGACGGCGTATCAGGAGATACACCGTCGTATCTGCTTTGTGAATCTGGCCCTCGGTATGGGAATGGGGGACGGAGTTAAAGTCTATGTATAGCCCAACAGTGTTTTGTTGTTTTATTTTCTGATTTCTGTATCACTATCACATACTGTACCTGGTGGAGACCAAGTTGATTAGGTGGCTTTTCTTGCACCTTCTGCCCAACAACCTCTAGAAGTGGTAACAGGGAATGTGGAGAAAAGGAGTAGCACGAGTATCAATGTTGCAGGCAGTACTGAATGTGTTGCTCCTACATAGTTGCCAACATTCTCAAAAAATGTATAGGGACACATTTTTGTCTGTAGGCAGAGTCTTGTTATAATTAGGGGGCAGGGCATTTATTTGTAGGCGGGGTGTAGCAGAGGGTGTGAAAATACAGCACGCCTTGGAGCGCCACATCGGAAAACGGGGAGTGGTCTAAACAAACTATTGGGCATGGCTTAAAGAGGGTGTGGTTGGAGTCTGAGATGAAAGAGGGATGGGGAGGAGGAAGAGAGGGAGAAAGAAAGGGAGAGAGAAAGAGATAGGGAGGGAAGAAGGAGAGAGAAGGAAGCAAAGGAAGAAGGAGAGAGAAGGAAGGAAAAGAAGAAGGAAGGAAAGAAAGAGGGATGGAGGGACAGCAGGCCCAGATCCTACACCACAATAGAAATATGTGTGTAGCGCCTGGTTACTTCCAAATACCGGTGCTATTAAAATTTAGAGGGTGATCAGAGTATTAGTAGACTCTGATCCAAATTGTTGTGTTCAAAACAGGGTCTCTGTCTCAGCTTGGCTGTGCTGTGGGCTCATTCTGTTGTACTGGGGTCTTCTTCCCACCCCAGTGCAGTAGATGGCAGCAGCTGGAGTCAAGGTTTGGGTGCTTTTCCCCAGCGGCCAATCAGGAGGTTTGAGCCTTGCTGTGCATGCTGGGGGAGGGTATTTATGGGACAGATGCCAGTGTGGCACCCACCTTTAGGGTGAACACATCACGGCGCCCCGGCGTTATGGCCTACCTGGCCGGGGCGTGCGTGCCACGTGGTGTTCCTGGTTCCGGAACCATGTTAGTCCGGAACATTTGAGCAGCGGCGGGGACCCAGTGATCGACTGGGTTCCCATTCTTGAAGATCCCAAGCGGCATTGCTGTTCAGTGGGGAGTCCATCTGCAGAGAGCCAACGAGAGGCTGGCGATCCAAAAGGATTACGACAAACCACCAGGGATCAAGGTAGCCGGACACTGAAGGATTGATCACCTGTCAGTCGGTACCTGAGCGACGATAAGATCGAGATCCAAGGGCAATTCTTCAAGGAGGGATATCTCTGTAATTGTAATCAGTGAGGGCCTGTGGCAGATATTTCTCCCTGAGTCCATTCCAGGAGGGTTTGTGGCAGAGACTTTTCCTCAAGTTCAAGTCCATTCCAGGAGGGTCTGTGGCAGAGACTTTTTCCCCAAAAAAGGTTCAAATGATACTCCGGCTGCCAGATCAGTGAGAGAGGCCTGTCCGGGTGCGCTAGGCCCACTCAGGCAGGAGTGGTGCGGAAAGTGTTACATATGGAAGCAGGACTGTTTCCAAATACTACGCCTGAATCTGCTGTTCTCCTTCTTCCTCCAACTCTATCCTTTCATCACCAGTTTATTGTTTTTACCCGGCTGGGTAATAAAGAGCACAGCAAAAGACACCTGTTGCGGACATTCCTTTACTACTGCTATTTGCACCATACACCCCTATGAATTCGGAGAGCCACAAGGTAAATGTGCCACCCAAAACAAATCAACAGCTCCTCCGGGGGTAGTGCTACACGTGGGGGCTCACCCGGGATAGGCTATTACCTCGAAAAACCGAATTCAGAAGTTTTATTCCGCTATTAATACAAGGAATTGTCGTGGTGTTGGACTGTGCCGGAAAGGAAAGAGTTAACGTTGCTGTAACGGCTACCCACTGGTAGTGAGGGGTATCGGCCGTTGGAGACGTCCTTTTTGCTGACAAGTTATGATATGCAGGTACCGCCGGTATATCCCATCGAACGCCCTTCCAAGAAACGAGACGTGCTACGTTTGAAGGGTCAAGTAGACTCACTTTATTTGGCATATTTCACCTGCTTATATCTGGTTACAACTGTTACAAGAACAATGACAGTTTCCGCCCTCCCCTTTTCCCAGTAGGGGGCTTCAACACAGACCCCCTGAAACAATGACATCTCCTTGAATTAATCACTTGGCCAGTTTCTAGACGCTTCGGCACCTCACCCCACTTAACATTTCCTGGCCAGGCACATAGAATTCAATTAACCTTTAAAACAATTATCACTCACACATAATCCCCATCAGCATACACCTCACAGGGGGCTGTTTACCTGCACACAAAAGAGGGTTCATTAGGTATGCGAAGGGAACATTAGCATTCCAGCAATGAAAGAGACTTGTCCAATTAACCCTTTGTGCTCAGAATACAATGTGGTACATCCACTTGTGACAAGCCATGCAGTTCCTTGTAGTCCCCCTGCACGAAGATTATAACTGTCTCGGCAGCATGCATGTGTCCGTTACACTACTCCCCCTTTGTGGAACACTCCGGCAGACCCGGATTGATCTTTTTCGGATCAACTTGGGGATGTCCGGTCTGCTGTTAGGGTAAAAGTTCAGTTTGCCTGGACAGTCCGTCGGCCTTCCCATTGGCTTACCAGGTCGGTAGCTGATGGTGACGGTGAAGAATAGAATTCAATTCTGGAACAGTCACTTGCTTTGCTCTCTCAATGGCTCCCAAAACCTGTTGCTGATGCTCTTGGGACAAATACGGCACCACCTGGATGCAAATCCCATTTAATCTTTTGACAATTTCCGCCTGTTTGTGCATTTCAATGTTCAAGCCACGGGACATCTCATAATACATGACATAGTGTCGTTGCATCTCTGATTTCTCACTGGCCAACTTGTCACATTCCCATTTTAGACTGTGATATTGTGCCGGATCTACAGTACATGTCGGGGAAGGTAGTCTTACCCGGTTCTCAGCAGCAAGCGGGTTGATTCCAGCAACGCGGGTGGTCACGGGACAAGCAGCAGCAGGTGTAGGTAAATAAGCCGAAGTCAGAGGGCCAATGTCGTTGCCCAGCACCACCTCGGCAGGTAGGTTGTCCATGATACCAACTGTGGTCTTTCCTGACCCGGCTCCCCAGTCTAAGTGCACCCGGGTGGTGGGTACGCGAAATACAGCACCCCCTGCGACCCGGACGGCAACTGTGCGAGTGGACACGTTCTCTGGCTTTACCAGATGTTTTTGAATCAGAGTGATAGTAGTCCCGGAATCTCTTAAGCCTTGTGCTACTTGTCCATTCACCCGTACCTCCTGACGGTGATGCTGACGGTTATCCGGAGAGGCCGCTTGTATTGGGTCTGCCTCATACCAAATTCCCAGACATTCCTCAGGGCCCCCCTCGGTCTCCAGGCAGTGGGCCGCAGAGGGACGAGATGGAGTGACCTCTGTGTTGGGTGTTGTGCGTCTCCAATTGTTATTTGTAGCTCTCAAAGGGCAATAACGAGCAATGTGTCCCGTGTCGCTGCAGTGATGGCACGTCACCCTAGGCGAATCCCGGGGGTAGTTGCTAGGCCTCTGAGGATGTGGTGGAACTGGAGCCGGAAACTCTGGGCGTGGGGTGACGGTTGGAGTACGCGGTTCTACCCTATGAGCCAGCCGTGTAGTACCCTGGCTTACTTTCCTTGTCTCCGCGTACTCATCTGCTAGCCGAGCCGCCTCGTTTAAGTTAGCGGGACGGCAATCTCGTACCCAGTCTTGTATGTTTGCAGCCAGGTCTTGGAAGAAATGTTCCATTAGGAACAGCTGCAATACTTCCTCCCCGGTGTTGGCCTTGCACCCTTGGACCCAAAGGGATGCCATCCTTTGTAACTGGTTGGCCCATTCCATGTGGGAGTCCACAGCCATCTTCTTGGACTCCCGGAAGCGCCGGCGGTAGGCTTCTGGAGTTACGGCGTATCGGGTTAGCAGCGCCTTTTTAACTTGCTGGTATTGTAAAATATCCTCTGGAGCGAGAGCCCGAAAGGCTTCATTGGCTTTGCCCGACAATTTCCCCGACAAAATAGTGACCCATTGGTCTGGTGGTACCTGGTGTAGTGAGCACTGCCTCTCAAAGTCCGCCAAATATCCATCGATTTCCTCCTCACTTTCTACAAAAGCTTTAAATGCAGTGAACGGTATTTTCTTTCCTGTAGCAGCAGGTGGGGGGGTAGGAACTGCAGGTGTAATGGGCTGTCTCGCTTTTACCAGTTCCAGTTCTTGTCCCCTCTTCGTTTGTATCTCTTCCCGTGCTTCCCGGAACAGCTGGTTGATTAGTTCCACGGACGTTTCTGGATACAAGGATAATCTCCGCTGTACAATCCCAGTAATTACATCTTCCTCGCTGACCGGTGCAAGGGGCTCAGTTCCTTCCATGGATCCATCCATTTCGTCCAGCTCCAGCAGGTCAGCTATCAGCTCCCTCCGTGGTCTGTTGCTGGCGCTCCTACCAGGAATCTCCAATAGATCTTTCAGTGTGGATCTTTTCAGCCTGGCGTACTGCGACTCCATTCAGAACTTGCTCTTTGGATAAAAGGACCATCCCACTACTGCCAACCAATGTAACGGCTACCCACTGGTAGTGAGGGGTATCGGCCGTTGGAGACGTCCTTTTTGCTGACAAGTTATGATATGCAGGTACCGCCGGTATATCCCATCGAACGCCCTTCCAAGAAACGAGACGTGCTACGTTTGAAGGGTCAAGTAGACTCACTTTATTTGGCATATTTCACCTGCTTATATCTGGTTACAACTGTTACAAGAACAATGACAGTTTCCGCCCTCCCCTTTTCCCAGTAGGGGGCTTCAACACAGACCCCCTGAAACAATGACATCTCCTTGAATTAATCACTTGGCCAGTTTCTAGACGCTTCGGCACCTCACCCCACTTAACATTTCCTGGCCAGGCACATAGAATTCAATTAACCTTTAAAACAATTATCACTCACACATAATCCCCATCAGCATACACCTCACAGGGGGCTGTTTACCTGCACACAAAAGAGGGTTCATTAGGTATGCGAAGGGAACATTAGCATTCCAGCAATGAAAGAGACTTGTCCAATTAACCCTTTGTGCTCAGAATACAATGTGGTACATCCACTTGTGACAAGCCATGCAGTTCCTTGTAGTCCCCCTGCACGAAGATTATAACTGTCTCGGCAGCATGCATGTGTCCGTTACAGTTGCCATTGAAGTTTGGGCACACGTGCAGCGCAGTGACGTGTGCCTACAACGTGTGAGAAAAAGAACTCAGAGTAGGAGGAGTTACCCACCCCTGCGTGGGACATAGGGCGAGTTTGGCGCCAAGGACAGAGTGATTGCCCGCCCACAAGAGAGAGACGTGCAACCATGTCTGTGCCACTGACGCCATTTGAAAGGCCGTGACCTCCGATGTCTGCCCCGGGAGTCAACCCAATGTCTGCTACCTCTGGAGTCCCCCTGATCCGAATGCGGACCAAGGGGAAGTTCGTCTTGTTTTCCAGCGGTAGCGTGGAGGCCCTCGGACTGTCCTGCCCCCGCTGTTCGGAGCTGGCCGTCCAGCTCCTGCCTTTCGCACGGTGTAAGAAATGCCGGGATTACCTGTTCCGAGTGGAACCACCAGCTGAATCTCCCCGTGAGTATCGGGTGGATTGGATCGCCGGAGTGGTGACTGCCGAGGAAGAGGTCCCATGACCTGAACCCTCCTCAACGGAAGAAGTCGTCGACCCTGAAAGAGTGACTGTTTCCTCCACGCTGACCATGCCATCGACTGCTACCCCGATCGTGTCACTGGAGGTAAGCGACACTGAAGACAAAAATAGTGTGTCAACTGTGAGAGTGGATGCTGCAACTGAGACTGTGTGTATGACTGTGGTCCCCGCCTGGATCACCCCTGAAAAGATGGGCCCCTCTTACTCATTTACATTGGGGATGATGGATATTTGGGAGCCATCTTATCTTACATGGGGCTTCCAGATTCTGATAAGTCACTCCTCACCCTCTCAACTATCAGATCAGGGATGTGGTAAAGAGGGTATTGTCCTCATCAGCATGGAGACACTGCCCATATTGAAGGCATGCGGTCTGGTAGAGTTCAGGCTTCCATAGCTGCAGCTGTGTGCTTCAATTAAGGAATTGTAATGAATTTGGGGGGGCATAACATTTATTTGCATGGGGTACTTCCATGAAATACATACCAGAGCCAAAGGATCTAGTATGTATTTGGAAGGGAAGGGCATGCCATTTTTGTGTGTGTGTGTGTGGGGGGGGGGGGGGTTGTTCCTGCACACAAATGCAGGAACACATTGGTACCACAGCAGCTGACAGGAATGTAGACAGGATACAAGCCGAGGTCAGTGACAGTTGAGTTGACCAATTCAGGGGACAGGAATCAGTCAAGGATACAAGCAAACAGCAAGGTACCAACTCATGAAACAGAAACAGCATTGAGGGGGGTACTGAGGCAGAACAAGATAGCCACAGGTCATGGCTTATGGTGTCATTAACCAAGCAAAGGTCAGGGCAGACCAGAAACAATGGGATCCAGAACAGAATAAAGGCTAGGGTTAAAATCAAAATATCCACATAAAGTATGGTACATAAAACACTGAAGCATCACAAATTATTAAGAGAAATAATTTTTGCTTAGGTATACTCTTTGTATACTTAAAATCATTAATATTTATCTCTTGGCCCTACCTGACAGTGCCCCTGAATTCCTGCAGAGGGCGCAGGTGTGTGACTAAGAATTGTATGTTCTTCGAGGCATAGGAATTCTTGCAAAAAACAGATCGCCTTTGGGACAGAATATCAGCAGGTGCCCACAGGGGCCGAGGGGGAACCGCCTTTCATTAAAGATGCAGAGTGCATTTTTTTTATGTTGGCTTTAGCCTAGTGACATAGATTCTGCATTCAATCCTACTCATATGTACAGCCTAGTTCTGACTTTTTTCTAATCCAGTTAGCCCCCTCCTCTAGAAGTATCCTCAGCTGCCTGCTGTGTATGTACATGCCTCTGCTTGTGCAAAGTGTGAATCCTAATACACAAAGCCACACCAGAAACATTTAGGTTTCTATTTATTATATGTTTGTACACATAAAAAGCACAGTAAAATGCAGGTTCAACTTTCTAATGTGTACTACCTGTAACGTATGTGCGGAACAGACTTTAATATAATTTTCATTATCTTTCTTTCCTTCTTGATATGATTCTTTATTTTTTGCTATGCCAAAGGGGCATGCCAAGTGCAGTCATGCAATTTATGACAAACCCGTGGGGGTTTGTCAAAAGTTATGCTGGTCTTCCAACGCATAGCAAAATAACAAGCAAATTCCCTGAAATCTGATTATTTTTCTAGGCAGTACCTGGTGGCAGAAGTCTTCGGAGGAAAAGCTGCCTATTCCGGGGAGCAGACTATTCATTTTGTCCCTTTCAGAGCTCAGGGACTAGACAGAGGAATTCATTTCAGAAAAAGTCTTGAAACCCCAAGCCAGCCAAAATGGGCAAAAAATCTACCAAAACGTTGTGCCCAGAGGTAGAGTTTTGTGCCTTGCTCTTCCACGCTTTTTGCTGTCAAACATACCTACTGAACCTGACAAAACAGCAGCCCTATTTTCTGCACTGTGACTGTCGCACTTTCATAAATAATTGCCCCTGCTCCAGAGACAGAAAAGTTTCATTGTTATTGTTCCAAGCTTTTCACTGGGCTCAAGACAAATGGTTCCATACTGGACCTAAAACACTTGAACAAGTTTCTGCAAGTTCACAATTTCCATATGGAATCTGTAAGGGCAGTAATTGCGTCTCTCCATCAGGGGGACTTCCTTTGGGTGACCTTCACCTACAAGGAAAATCTGGTAAAGACCAATGTGCACCAGAAGGTTAAAATCCTACAGAACTGGCTCATCAATATTCAAATATCAGCCCTGAAACATCTGGTCCTGGACACAACACTGACGCACATTTTTCCATCCAGGAAAAACTTCAGCTCTCTCAGTCCAAGGAGCAGAATTTGCCATCCATGGGTTCAATCTATTCAAGGATGTTGCAACTCAACATCTTGATAGTATGGAGCAATAAGACTCTGTCTCTGGATCACCTCATGTGTCTGAGCACCAAGTTTGTCCTGGATTGGTGTCAATCCAGTCCTGCACTGGGGTCAGGGAAATTCTTTCTCCCCATGGTCTGGAAGGTGCTGAGGACAGATGCCAGCTTGTTGGGTTTAGGATGTATCCTAGATTGCATGTCAGTTCAGAGAATGTGGTCACCAGAGGAGTCATTGATGCTGATCAATGTCCTGGAGTTCAGGGAGGTTAACCTTCAAATCTGGGTCTTGCCAGTCCAGGTCCAATCTGATGATTCTATCATGGGAGTTTACATAAATCAACAAGGAGTCATACACCGTTACAGGAAGAGGAGCTCATTCTGACTTGGACAGATCTTCATGTTCTTTCCCTGTTTCCAATGGACATTCTAGTGGTGGATAGATCCCTGAGTGTGGTCTCTCCATGTAGAGATGCTTCACTTATTATGTCTCTGGTAGTAGAAACCAGACCTAGACCTATTGACATCCATATTCCACCACAAACTAGACCGAATTGTATCCAGATCCAAGGGTCCTTGGTCTGTCAAAGTGGATGCCTTAGTCACTCTGTGGAATAAGTTTAAAATGATTTATGCTTTCCCCCTCTAAAACCCCTGCCTTGGGGGCGTGGCTTAGGAGGAGTAAGACGCTTCTTCCCTGAGCTCCTGCACACACCGCCAGATTAACGCCAATTTCCGCAGCTCCAACACACCAAACAGGTCGGCGATAGGAAGGAAGGGAGGGGGAGAGATCCACCACAACCCCGATACGGGCAGGGACGGTGAAATAGACAGATTCTTCATCAAATTACGGCCGGAGCAGCGCGGCACCCCCTCGTCCAAGATGGCGGCGGCCTGCTCCTCTGGGACACATGTGGCCTCACACGGAGCTTCATTCCAGCGCTCCACCTCAGCCATGAAAACCAGGCAAAGGGCCAGCTCTCCCCCAGACTTCGACAATGGATCCGTCCGCTCTGCCTGCCATTCCCCAGATTCGCACCGCTCGTATGCAGGCTGGGACTTGGAGGCCTACATTAAGGCCTTGCCAACTAGGCATGATTTTGAAGCCTGCGTTCAGAGGATGGATCGCTCTTACAAGCAGGAGATCTCTGAGCTGCGCCGGGATGTTACTGATAGGCTGGAGGAGGTGGAACACAGTGTGGAGGAGATGGTTTCCACCCTGCAAGCTCATAAGGCCATTTTAAAAGACCACACTGTGCAGATTCAACAGCTCATGCTTTCCCAGGACGACCAGGAGAACAGGGCCAGACGCAATAATATACGCATCCGTGGTCTTCCTGAGTCGGTTGACACCAAGGACTTGGCCCCAGTGGTCATTGCCATATTTAATTACCTGCTTCAGAAAGATAAAGAGGCTCCCATAGAACTTGATCGGGTCCACAGGGCCCTGGGGCTCAAGAATCCTAGTCCGGATCATCCCAGGGATGTGATTTGTAGAGTCCACTTCTATGCCGTTAAAGATGCCATCATGCAGGCTGCCCGCACGCAGGAGTCCATCCACTTTAATGATGCCCGTATTCACCTATTGCCTGATGTTTCCAAACTGACTTTGGACCTGCGCCGGGCCCTGAAGCCTCTCACTGGAGCCCTACAAACCAAACATATCAAGTACTGATGGGGTTTGCCCTTTTAACTGTCTGCTTCTCATGATGGAAAGTCTGCAGTTTTCTGCACGCTGGGTGATCTCCCCAAATTCCTAGGGACCTTTGAGCTGCCCCTGATACCTCTACCGGACTGGCCACTGCAAGCTGTTACCCCTGGGTTTCAAGTCTCCTCCGGCTGGCGGAGACAATCCAAGACACCTAGACGTTCCAGGTCGGAGGCCTCTAAGTCACCTGTTGGTTGATTGGACTAAGTCCACCCTTTGTCTCTATCTCTCCTTTTACAGGTTTTAGACTGCCGAGACCTTCTCTTGTTGAAATCTCAGGTTTGGATGGGGCACTGTATTATTGACTGTTACATGGTTGTTTGGGAAATGTCTGCCCCTTCACTGGGGGGGGGGGGTTCCCTATTTGTTCGGGTTTTGGCCCTTTCCAGCATGGTGGTCCCCTGCTGACCTAATCCCATTTTTAAGGGTACAGTTTATGCCCTCCCTAGTGTGACGGCTCCCCCCGCCCTCCCCTTCCCTTTTCCTCAGAGCCTTTTTCAGGTTATTTTGGTGTGTTTGGATGCCTTTCATATGACCCTTTGGGCTGCTTGGACTCCAGAGTATATGTTAGGGGCTCATCCCCCTGACCTGTGCGCACAGTACATTTTTCTATGCTGCCTTGTTGGGTCTCAGACTGTTCAATATGTCGTTATTACTATATGTTTATTGTTCTGTTCTAGTGTGTGCGGGCATCTCTCTATGCAATGATCGCGACCCCCCACTTAGGACATTCAGCTCCCACTGTGGTACTAGCTGAAATGTTGCTAGCAACAATGTTAGTTAGTTAGTTTTTTTCCTTATCTCTTCCTTTTTTCTCCCCTTCTGGCTTTCTCTCTTCGGGCTCCTTGCCCGGTGCTGTCCCTTTCCCCCTTCCCACTCCCTGGAGACGGTGTGCTCATTCCTCGCTGACATTTGCTCATCCCTTATACAGCTCTTTCCATGGTTACACCCGCTTTCTTGACAGTTTCCTCCCTGAATTGCAGGGGCCTCAACGTACCAGAGAAACGGAGGCAGGTTTTATTTCATTTTCATAAATTACGCACCCAAATTCTCCTTCTTCAAGAAACCCATTTTAAGTTCGATTCTACCCCGAAGTTTCTTCACAAACAATACCCCACCTGGTTTCACAGTACCAACCCTTCTGCAAAATCTAATGGGGTTTCCATAGCTTTTCATGCCTCATTCACACCAGATGTTCTTGACACCTATGTTGATGCTGCAGGGAGATATATTTTTCTTAAATTGTCGTATAAGAGCGTGATTTATACTGTTATTAATACTCTCCTAACCAGGACCAGCTGAGGTTCTTCTCATCTGTGATCTTGCGCTTGAAAAAGTTTAGCACGACCAACATGATCCTGGGTGGTGACTTCAATGCTGCTCTGATACCCCGCATCGATACGTCGACCGGTAAGTCCTCGCTCTCCCTCGCTTCTCTGACCAAGCTGCGCATCCTCCTTTTCGACCTCTCCCTAATAGATGTGTGGAGGGTCCTACACCCCACTGCTAGGGACTATACATATTATTCCCCTGCACACTCTTTATATAGCAGACTGGGCTATGTACTCATTTCACAATCCCTGTTGGACTTCTCCGCTAGTGCCTTTATATTTGGTCTCACACTTTGGTCGGACCATGCCCCTATACATGTATGCTTGGGGAAGGTTCTTTCATCCAAGCCCAGATCCTCCTGGAGACTCAATGATAACCTGCTCTCGGACTTGACCTGTACTGACGATGTCATTCAGACCATCACACACTTTAATACAGACCACGCTCATGACGACACCAATCGGCTTACAAAGTGGGAAGCTCTCAAATGTGTTCTTAGGGTCAAATTCATTCAGCATGGGTCCAGACTTAAAAAAGCCTGCACAGCTGATGTCACTCGCCTTCTTGCCACTATAGCCACCCTAGAGGACTCCCACAAGCGCTCCTCTGCCGCCGCCAAGTTTGTGGATCTGGCTAATGCTCGGAGGGACCTCTTACAAATTTTTGCTGATCGCTCCCTAGTGGCGAGGGACAAGGGGCGTTTTACGCACTACTCCCAAGCCAACAAATGCGGCAGGCTCCTAACAAATACACTCCAACCACGTCAGGCTAGGAAACATATCCCTTTCATTGTCTCCCCTAGCAAGGGAAAATTATTGACTAATTCTGCCATCGCCGAGGAATTCCGTTAATATTATTCCGGCCTTTATTATCTCCCCCCTCAAACACCTACGTCCCCAACCCAATTGGGCGACTCCCTATGCGACATGCCATCCTACATTCGAGACACCGCTCCCCCGTCCATCTCTCTTTCTGATGTAGAGGAACTGGAAGCCCCCCTATCTGACGCTGACTTTCAACTGGCCATCAAAAAACTCAAATATGGCAAAAGCCCTGGCCCGGATGGGTTCACTCCACATTTTTACAAGACATTTGCTCCCCAGTTGGCCCCCCAAAAGCTTTTAACGCCATTGATGAGACTCTCTTCCCTTTCCTCTACCCTCCTCCTAGCCCAGATAGTAGTCATTCCCAAGCCCGGTAAAGACCCAACTCAATGCCCCAACTATAGGCCGATATCTCTTTTAAATATCGATTTGAAGCTATTTACGAAAATCCTGTCTGATCGCCTTTCACCCTTACTGCCCAAAGTTATACATAGAGATCAGGTGGGTCTTGTCCCGGGCCGGGAGGCCCGAGACAAAACTACCAAGACAATTCACCTCATAGCCTATGCCCAACGTAATCGCATACCGACCTGCCTTCTCTCCTGTGATGCGGAGAAGGCCTTTGATAGGGTCAGTTGGCCATTCCTGCAGTCTACCCTTGCCCAAATAGGTCTAGGTCTGAAAATGCTCTCGCGTATCATGCCCCTGTACTCCACCCCCTCTGCTTCCATATTAGTCAACAGCGTCCAATCGGGAGTGCTTTCGATAAAGAATGGCACTAGGCAGGGATGCCCTCACTCCCCCCTCCTTTTCGCCCTAGTAATAGAGCATTTAGCCCAAGCGCTTAGAGCAAACCCGAGCATACACGGGATCCAAACCCCCTCATCCCACTGTAAACTTTTTTATACACAGATGATCTGCTCCTTTATGTCCATATTGGCGGAGATTGATCGGTTTGGCAGACTTAGGGCCTGATCCTCAAAAGGGATACGCCGGCGTAACTGCTGTTACGCCGTCGTATCCCTGTTTCTAACCATGGAACTGATCCACAGAATCAGTTTCCCATAGTTAGGCAGAAGATCCGACATGTGTAAGGGACTTACACTGCCGGATCTTAGGATGCAGTACCGCATCTGCCGCTGGGGGCATTTCGTGTCGAAATGCCGCCTTGGGTATGCAAATTAGCACTTACGGAGATCCACAAAGCTTTTACGCTTCGGTTTTCTCTGTAAGTTTTAGTTTGCAAACGCAAAATTAGGGCTGCTTTTACAAAGTGTAAAGGGCCAAATCCACAAAGAGCCGGTGTAACGTAAATTTTTCCATTTAAGTTACACTGCCTTAAAATTTCTACCTAAGTGCCCGATCCACAAAGCACTTACCTAGAAATTTTTTTGGGCTGTGTAACTTAAATTCCGCCGGCGCAAGGCGTTCCTCTTCAAATGTGGGCGATTCCTATTTAAATTAGGCGCGCTCCCGCGCCGGCCGTACTGCGCATGCTCGTGACGTAATTTTCCCGACGTGCATAGCGCGAAATTACATTACGCCGAGCTTTGTGGATCGGGTCGGGTCAATAAAGTTGCGTCGGGAAAAAAAAAATTACGGCGGAAAAAAAAAATTCAAAACCCAAAAAAAATTGCGTCGCTGGACAGAAGGGTCTGTTTTTACATGGTGTAAACAGTTTACACTTTGTAAAAGCAGACCTAATTTTGCGTTTGCAAACTAAAACTTACGGAGAAAAAACGAAGCGTAAAAACTTTGTGGATCTCCGTAAGTGGTTACGCCGGCGTATCCCTTTTGAGGATCTGGCCCAAACTGTTTACACCATGTAAAAACAGACCCTTCTGTCCAGCGACGCGATTTTTTTTTTGTTTTGATTTTTTTTTTTTCGCCGTATCTTTTTTTTTTTTATTTAAGTTACACAGCCGAAAATTTCTAGGTAAGTGCTTTGTGGATCGGGCACTTAGGTAGAAATTTTAAGGCAGTGTAACTTAAATGGAAAAATTTACGTTACGCTGGCTCTTTGTGGATTTGGCCCTTAGTAACTATAAATTAAATTTATCCAAAACGGAAGCTTTGAATATATCATTATCGCAGCCCGTCATTTCTACCCTTAAATCTAATTTCTCCTTTCAATGGCAGGCGAAATCTATCTCCTATTTGGGCACAGCCATTCCTGCACAGCTATCTGAGATCTATACCCTGAATCATACCCACTCCTGACCAGACTTAGACGTCTCACTGATGACCGCTTGGACTTACCAGTGTCGTGGTTTGGACGTATGAATACGCTGAAAATGGACATTATACCCAAGCTATTATACTTGTTCCAAGCACTCCCAATAGCTCTCTCATCCTCCTTCTTTCGTACGCTACGCTCTATGGCCATACGGTTTGTATGGAAGGGGAATCGCCCAATGTTGAAACACAAACTCCTTTGCTCTCCCATCGCTAATGGCAGAACGGGTCTTCCGGACTTTGAGCTCTACCATACATCAGCGGTGCTTTCTCGGATCCTGGAGTGGTTCCCTCGCCCATTGAGTAAAATTGCCACTCTAGTTGAGTAAGATTTGTCCCAAGTTGATCTCCGGGCTGCCATTTGGGGACACGATCGGTTGCATCGGTCTCTCTTGGAGTTATCCCCCCTCACCAGAGACGCCTTGGTGATTTGGTACTGAAAGAAGGAGTTATGCGCTCTCTCTACTGACCCAAGCCCCCTGACTCCCTTATTTGACAACCCAGCTCTCCCGGAGAGCAGGTTAATCCAATTTATTGATGATTATAATAGAGCTTCCTGGCCCACTGCACAACAATTTGTGAACATCTCCTCTGGCTCCTTCGTGACAAACGTGGCCCCCGTGCTCCCTAGAGTGACCTGGCTCACCCATCACTAACAGCTTACTGCAAAAAGCTTCATGACACTGGACAGGTTCATAGACCCCTGACTAGTTTTGAACAACTTTGTTCATTCCCAGAAACTCCCCGTCATACTCTTCCCCTGACCTATAAAATGATCTTAGGCCACACCCATGGTTCCCTTCCTAAATTTACCACAGCTTGGTCGGAGGAAGTTGGGAGAGACATTAGTGAGGCGGATTGGCACAAAGCTTTTTTCTACACTCACAAATCCTCTATTTCGAGTTATGCTCAAGAAAAAAACTATAAAGTGATATCACGATGGTATCGAGTACCGACCACCCTCAGGATCATGTTTCCATCGGCTTCTGATTCTTGCTGGAGATGTACCTTGGCTACAGGTACGTACCGTTACATCTGGTGGGATTGTGACATGATTCGCCCATTCTGGAACCAAATTTTCCGAATATATTCTGAACTTTATGATGAACCTCTCCCCCCCCTCTCCTTCTATAGCCCTCCTCTCCATTCTCCCAGGTACAGTCAAATTCCAGAAAAATACCCTCCTTAAATTTTGCCTCAGTGCTGGCCGACAATTGATATCTAGACATTGGAAATCTTGCGCCCCCCCCCCCCCCCGTCCCTTGTCGAATGGGTAAGCAAAATTAATGGCATTATGCTTATGGAAGAGATGCAGGCCAATTCCCTTGATAGATAAGCAAAATTCTCCTTCACCTGGAGTGTTTGGAGGCATTACTCCACTTCAGATAAACGTAAGAATAGACTCCCGCCCAAAATGATCCTGTGAAGCCTTGCTGGGTTCCTGCCTACGTCCTCCCTTGGTGTGAGAACCTTAAAGTAATGCATGTCGCGGCGGACTTGAGCGCGTTGTCTCCTTTACCCTCTCCTACCCCCCTTTCCTCTCTCTTTCTTTCCCTTTTTCCGTTCTTCTTTGTTTTCCTGTCCTCCTCTTTGGACCGATTCTGCCTGGCCATACCGCCTATTCATATGCACAACGCAAGTCCTACGTGTCAGTTTTGATTTTCGTGTGTTGTACAAACTTATTGTAGTTTCGATGCTATCTGCACTCCTGCTTTAATTGCCTTTTTTTTTACTTCCCCGGGTCCTGGACGCAGCAGGATCCCAGAGAGGCGCACATGCAGGGGGAAGTCTTTATTGGCCGCAGATTAGCACTGTGTACTTGTACTTGTATTGCCGGTATAATAATGAGGTAAACATTTGTACACACTTGCTTACATGTTGTGGAATGTTTATGTTTCATATTTTGTTGATTAAGCTCCCCTGTTGGGGGGCGTTTGGTCCGATTTCTTTGGCTTTTTGTTTAAACTTGTTTGAAAAAATAAAAAATGTATTGAACCTAAAACCCCTGCCTTGTCTGCTTTGGAGCATAGAGAGAGAGTTGGTGATCCTCGTTGCACTGAATTGGTCCAGGAGGGTGTGGTACCCTGACATTGACTTCTGGCAGACTTGTCCAGACCTTCTTTCTCAAGGTCCCGTGTTCCATCCTACTTCACAGTCACTGGCTTTAAAGGCTTGGCTGCTGAAGCCTGTGGTATTTACCCCTAACTACATCTTGTGCTGCTGAAAGGGGCAGGCCAAGGACAGTCAGGCTGAGAAGGAAGGGGCTAGCACAGTCGTTTGCAGCTTTTTTGAGAACAGGGCCTGGTAAATTTTTCCAAAACCTTTCATGTCCCAACAGTATACAGTAATGTTTATACTCACACAATAAAAGTATGAAAATGCAAAACATGTAGTGAAATGCTAAAAGTCACTGTGTGGGGGGGGAATTGGGGATTGTGGGGGTGGGTTAGGGGATTCTACAGCAGACTTGGTGGAATGAGATTTTTAGGGGGAGTATAGGAGATACTGTTGGAGGCTTGGGTAAATGGAGAGCTGGATGTTTTATAGCAGGCTATGGGTCTGCCTGAGGCTGCATGGAACTGTGGTAGGTTGGGGGCACTGTGTAGGTTTAGGGTTCTCAGGGGGCCTGGGGGCACTGTGGGCCACTATGGAAGATTGGAAGCCACTATGGGAGCTAGAAGGAACTGTGGGAGGTTAAGGGATCTGCAGCTGGCTGATGGTCCGGTAGAGGAGAGGTCACAACCTGGTAGTGGGCCACATTATGCTGGTTGAGAGCCACTGGGCATTGTCCTCCATATTTTCATAAAAAAAGGCACAAGTCCATTGGGCTCAACCAATGTGTGCTGTCTCCTCACCTAACCAATAGTACTTTGGGAATCCATTAGTCCTTTAAAAAATAGCATAGCATTAACTAAAAACTATTAAAATTTCCCAGTAAAGATGACTGAAACCCATGCCTAAATTGTTCAAGTATACCAATTTATAATTTGTCCTGAGCATTTTGTAATGACAGTGACTTGGTCTGATTTGATGATTGCTGCTGAGTGCTCTTCACCTTTAGGTGCCAGACTTTGAAACGTGAACAAACTAACTCAAGTACTCAGATGAATGGCTGAGAAATTCCACAGAGAACAAAGACAAGTATGACTGAGCAAGACAAAGCAAAGCTAAGATCAAGCCAAAGGTCAGCCATGGAATGAACTAACATATCAGACACACTCCAAGGACATTAACCATCATAAAGTGCCCAGGGCAAGATCAAGAAAGAGTGCACTCGGAACAAGTCTCACTGTAACATGTTTTACCCAAAATGGGCTTAATTATAGAGATGCACCCAACTTGTTTGTCCATTCCATGTGGGCAGCTTTGATAAGATCCATCAATGGGCACCTGAATCCATGGAGATTAGTGGATTTCAGGCTTTGAGTGGCAGTTCTCTATGGTGGTCAAAACACCTAGCTAGATGAAGTGTCATGAAGGGTAACGCAGCAGTGTAGCTGGAAATAAACACATCCTCATTACCAGAAGGTCCTGCAACCAGGCAACAAAACAAGCAGCTAGCAAGGATGTTTGACCCACAGCCCTTCTCCTAAAATGGCTGCAACTCAGATGAAGAACCAACTCGTAAATACTGTAACCACCAGACAGTTGGCAAGAAAAGAGGTTGACGGGCAAGCTCCCTACATTTTTAATGGGATTGTCTGCCTGAAAATTAGAAATGTTCTATACACTTCTACAAGGATAGCAAATATGTAAGTGAGATTTTACAGCAAATCACCTATACAAGATGCAAAACGAAGCATAAAAAGCACACTTCTGTGTGTACCTTCAGACTAAAGAAAGGGTTAACAGTTGATAGCTCAGACGTCACATACCAGTGAAACATCTGCCTGCACTGTCTCCCGTAAAGGATTTTTGTAAGGGTCCAACCTAGCCGTAGGGGACATTTTTATCATGGACGTAAGATCTAAATGATTTTCCCCCTTTTCTGTGTGGGGCCTGGTAGAATCATGCAATATGGAGGAGGAAAAAGAGGAAGGTGATTTATCTGACACTTTAAAAGACTTTTTTGATGGAAATTGGATATGACAGACTGCGTAAAATTCTTTGTACTGTGTATTTAGGAAACCACAACAATATTTTCCCAGGGCACCGAATGTACAGTCCAGTAAAACATGAAAATGTAGCATATATGAGTATTATTTTTATTCTATGTTTCATGTAATGGAGCCTACAAATATACCTACCAAGGTGCGTAATGTTGCCAGTGACCAGATGTGACATAGGCCTTACATTGGTGGGCAACGAGAGGAAGAATACTCTTTGCATTCAAAGTCCCAGCTGACCACTAATGTAAAGTTGAAGATAGCGTGGAAGGTGCCACACTTAACTTTTAGTGTGCATCCCGCTTCAGAAGGTGTATAGTAATATAGTAATACTAAGCAGTGCCTGGAGAAGGCTGCTGTAGCGTCCTGCAATTAATTAAGGATTAATTTTATCTTACTGTCCAGAATACAAAAATGTCAGCATTTCAGAAGCCCTGATGAAGATGGTCCCTAAAAACCTCTGAAAAGTGATCGATTGTTCCATGAATGAATAAAGAACTGTTATAGGAAATCCGAGTGGCTCTTTTCTTCCAACGTCTTACCACTTTGTTGATGGCCCCTTTTATCTTCAGTGAGCTGCCTGGGTAATAGTATTCCATATGACAAGACATCCATATTGGGATTTTCACTTTATCAAAGAGATCCAGAGCTCCACACCTTTCTATCACCAATGTATTTTTCCAAATAAACAGCAATGTAAAGCATTTTGAACAATGCCCCTTACACATGTGCAGAACCAACCCACACACCCGTCAGGTGCTGTACCTAGGGTGGAGTGCGTGTGCCATCCCACCTTAGGTACACCCTACCGTAGATGATTTTTTTTAATGACTTTCCTTTTATATAAGGTTACACCTTCATATTTTTGTTATTGTATCAATATACAGCTCTAGCCAAATGTTTAATGACTATGTAGCGCCTGGTTACTTTTCAGAACCAGTGCTAGTGTAAATTTAGAGGGGTCAGAGAGTTAAGTGACTCTGACCAGGTTTAAATTTGGAGATTCTGTCCCAGCTTTGGCTGTGCTGTGGGTTCATGCTGTCGTTTCTGGGGTGCTGGTCCCACCCCAGGCCGACAGGTGGCATCAGTGGAGTCAAGAGTTTGGATACTTTTCCCTGGGAGCCTATCAGGAGGAGTGTTCCTCGCTGTGCATGCTGGGGAGGGGTAATTATGGGGCAGATGCATTTTCTTGGGTCTTCTTCCCATGTGGCGCCCACCTTCAGGGTAGCCATACCACGGCACCCCGGCAAATGGCCTTCCGGGCCGGGGTGTGCGTGCTAAGCAGTGTTCCTGGTTCCGGGACCATGTTGGCCCGGAACATTTAATCTGCAGCTGGGGCCCAGTGATTGACTTGGTCCCCAATCTGATGAGGTCCTGAGCTGTCTGTCCTGTTGGTGGAAGCTGTCCGGTGGAGAGTCTACCTGAGGAGTACCAAGAGAGGCTGGTGTTCCAAGAAGGCCCTGACTATCCACCGGGGACCAGGAAAACCTGGGTACTGAGAGGCTGGATGTGGTCGCCTATCAGTCGGTAACCTAACCAAAACTACCTGAAGGAGATCTGGGTGCTGAATCTGTTATGGAGGATTCCGGACCATTGTTGTCTCCATTATTTTCAACCATTGGGAGGGTCTGTGGCAGAGACTTAACCCAAAGTTCCGAGTGACATTCCGGTTGCCAGGCTGGTGAGAGAGGCCTCTCCGGATGCACTATACCCACTCCAGCTAGAGTGGTGAAACAGAAGTTGTCATTGGAAGCAGGACTGTTTCCCATCTATATACACCTGAATCTGTTATTCTTAATTTCTGCTATCTCTTTATTCTTCACCAAGTTCTACTGTTTTTACCCGGGTAATAAAAGCACAGAAAAGACACCTGTTGTGTGGACATTCCATTTACTATAACTCTCATCAAGTACCCTAGACGGCGGAGAAAGAGAGGTAACATGTCACCCAAAACAAACCAGCAGCTACTTCGGGGTAGTGCTACAACTAGTTTTAGACAAAGTTCATATATACTTACATTAAATTGGAGCCTAACTGCCACTTCACCCTCCCAATTAAATATAACTCCCCTGCTCCTCCCCGAAGACCTCAGATTAGCAGGCACTTTCACTGGCCTAGTTGACACTAGGGTTGCAACCTTTTCTTCAAGCCATACCCGAACACTTAACTGGCACACTGCAATTTTTTATTTCTTTTTTGTAGTAACCATTGTAAAAGACATTGGACACTTTTGGGTGGCATAAATTGGCTGCCTGAGGAAGGGAGAGTATTAAGTTCCCAAAAAGTTTTGGCTAATGACCTGTTATGTGAAATCAATATTTACCACACTGACTGATTATAATAGTGGTGCCCTCACCCTCTCTTCCTTTTTTGGGCCCCCTTAGGAAGTCTATGTTCCTCCCTGAGCACCCTGAGCACCACACAGTGCACCACCCAGCCCCAGCAGTTCTCAGCCTCTCATTGAGTTTGACAGGCAGTCGGCAGTAAGCTTGGTTGACACATCTGTTCCCTCTACCCGTAGCTAAATGCCCAATGTGCATGGGGTCCTTGTTTTGTTCCTCGTCGGGCTGTTTTTTGACGAGAAACACGATCGTGTGTATGCTAAGAAACCCGCGCATTCTCAGAATAAAGTATGAGACGGGAGCGCACCTTCGGTAAAAGTAGCATTTGTAATGGAGATAACACATTTTTCACGCAGTAACATACTGAAAAGTGCAAATCGTCTCTTACCAAACTTTTACTTAACACGCAGTAACATGAGTATAGCAAAAGCAGCTCCAAGGGTTGTGCCAGTGGAATCAAACTTCCCCTGCCGTCGTATGTGTTGTACGTCACCGCGTTTAAGAACGAGGAGGTTTTGAGCGTGTGTACGCAAAGCATGCTTGTCGAGTTCCTCGACAAGCCTAACAAGGAACTCGTCGAGGAAAACTATGTGTCTTTTCTGACGAGTTCCTCGGTCGTGTGTGGGAGGCCTGACAGTTCAGAATAAATACCAAAGGCAAAATTACAGTGGCAGCAGGATTGGACAGCAGAATGGACAGCAGAATGGACCGGGAGGCAGTGGAATGGACAGGGGGGCAGTGGAGTGGACAGGGGACATTGGGGTGAACAGGGGGGCAGCAGAGTAGACTGGGGGCAGTGGAATGGACAGGGGTGCAGTGGGTTGGACAGGGGACAACAGAGTGAACTGGGGGGCAGTAGGATGGGCAGGGAGCAGCAGAGTGGTCTTGGGGGCAGTGGGGTTGGACAGGGGGTCAGTGGGATGGACAAGGGGGCAGCGGAGTAGACAGGAGGGCAGTGGGATGGACAGGGGAGCAGCAGATTGGACAGGGGGGCAGTGGAGTGGACAGGGGCAGCAAAGTGGATTGGGGAGCTGTGAGATAGACAGGAGGAAGTGGGATGGACAGGGGGGACTGGGGGCAATGGGAAAGACTGGCAGTATTCAGGTGGCCAGTGGGGTGTACAGTGAGGAGATAGTGGTGCTCAGTGGTGGATTATATACCTGTCTTCTGCTGTCCCGTTCTGTAGGCTGTGGGCTTCTGTCTGGTGTTACAAGCAGTAGGTCATCAGCTGCACTTACTGCTCCTCCTGCTGGGCTCTTGTAAAGTCAGGAGATCCTGAGACACACAGACAGGGAGAAGATGGATCCTTTAGCTGCTGGTGGTCTGTCCTGAGAGGTGCCTGCCATTTTTGGGCCCTTAAAGTAGGGTGACCAGACATCCGTGGTTTCCGGGGACAGTCCCCAGATTGAGGACACTGTCCCTGGATTGAAGACACTGTCCCCGGACCAAGTCTGTCCCTGGTTTTGTCCCTGGATTGGAACAGGGTCTGGGGCAATTTAAAAGACAATCAGTGCAGAATTAATAAAAGCAAATCTGAATTACACACCTCCGCTCCGCCGCTCCTACTAGCTTAGGGGGGTCTATTTTTTCCATTATCTGTGTCCCTTTCTGATGATCATGTGCTGGTCGGAGCGGAGGGAATATTTCTTCAGTTTCGGGTGCATGTCCATTTAGCTCCGCTCACATGTTCTTCTGCCTTGGCTCAAGTCCCGGCCAGCCGCCTGCCTGCTTATCTCCTTGCCTTCCCTGGCGGAGTGATCTTCCTCCACTCCCCACCCAGTAGTATCCGGGGCCCGAAGCGTAAGACGTGACAGGCTGTGAGGCGGCGACGGGCAGAGAGTCGCTAATTGCCACCATTACTAGTAGAAAAGATGTCCCCGGATTTCATTTTAAAAATCTGGTCAGCCTTGCCTTGATGTGTAAAATCTGAATGTCAGTGAGGGAGGGCAGAAGCCACCAGTAATAAACAGAGAAATGCGAGTTGGCACTGTAATGGGGACAGAGATGAGGGGAAGACACATTGCTGACAGGCATTTGGGACATCTCACTGGCAAGTTTACTGTCAAAATGATGTGTCCGGGTGTCTGGCAGTCAGAAACCCAAACAGAGGATGCAAAAAACGCTAGTTGACACCATTAAATTGTTTACAATTTATTAAAATACTCAGTTAAAATCACAAGCATGTCATCAAATTCCAAATGCAAACCCCTTTCATAGTCTTAGCTCAGAGGAAGAGGACCCTCAAAACACGTTAGCTAGGCTGATGCTCTCTTTTTTTTGTCTCTAGTATTGAAGATTTCCCTGGTCAGAAGAGAACTACAAGGCCAAGATTGATTCCTATACACCACAAGAAATAAACAGTATCATAGGCGTACACAGGGCCGGATTTGCTCTCCCTGCCGCCCCAAGGCCAGGTTCTGCAATGCAACCCCCTCCCTGCCAACCAACCCCCCCCCCCCAAATCAACAGAGAATGAGCGGCACGGTTAGTTAAGATATGTTTTGTTTTGTTTTTTTACTTTATCGCTTTTTTTTTATTATTATTATTAGTAGTAGCTTGTCGCTTACTTTTTTTAATTTTTGTATAATTTTCTTATTATTTTTCTTATTCTTTTCTTTTTTATTTTATCAATTTAATTATTAATTCTTCTTATTTATTTATTTTTTTTATCAATTTTCACTTACCTTTTTTGCTATCACACAGGAGAAAACAATTCCCTGTGTGATAGCAATTGGAGGGGACATGTTCTCTTTATTGACCCTGTCACCTCCAAAACAGGAGTCCTAGCACTGTGCTAGAACTCCTGTCACAGCTGAGATGAGAAGAGCACAGCTCTCCCCTCTCTCTGTGTACATCGGCAGCAGGGACAGGAGACAGACTCGGTGGTCGGTGGGAGGACGGATTCTCGAAGACAGAGCCAGCAGAGAGAGGTATGTGGGGTGGGGGGAGAGGGGAGGACGGACGGTAGCACACATTTTACAAGTGATTTTGGCGACATCGCCGCAATCACTTGTTAACGAACGAGCGGATTCCCCCATAACTTACCGCCCTTAACTGTATGTTACGGGCGTCGGAGGACTCCATGCCACTGCCGCCCCTTGGCGCCCTGCCACCCCAAGGCCTGGCCTCAGTGGCCTTGTGGGAAATCCGGGCCTGGGCGTACAGCTCTTTATCCTTCTGTTGTCCTCAGTACTTGAGTGCTGGCATTTGTGTTGATTTTATATTTAGCAGGCACCTTCATCCAAGGACCATGACATGTTCTGTGCTAGGCACTACTTACATTCTTGATGATGTGCAGCAAAATATCCGACACAGATATCTGACTACATTTGGTCAAGATTTACCTTATGACATAAAATGGATATTTTGTGACCTCTGCCCAGGCCTCTCCAATGTTGGAGAACCCATAAAACGCTGGCCTTCTCTGCTAGAACCTCATGGCACAATTCAGTTTGTAGGATTGAAGTGGAGCTGTGTTATAGAAATGAGTAATACACACATAGTTTCTACCCTGCCCCAGGCTTACACTTCTTATCACCTGCTCTGCAAACGACATTTTTGGATAAATGTAGTTTTTCGGTAAGGAATGTACTAAACTATTTAAATCTTAATCTGGATTTTTTTCTAGCCTGAGGAGTTTACGCTGCAAGCAAGACAGAGAGGGGACTGGTGAGCGCAAAATGAAATAATTCTTAGAAGTAGGATCATTAAAATGGAATGCAGTATCTATCTATCTATCTATCTATCTATCTATCTATCTATCTATCTATCTATCTATCTATCTATCTATCTATCTATCTATCTATCTATCTATATCTATCGATCGTCAGTCAAAGTCCCTGAACCTAGAAGAAACCAGTGAGAAGATGTTGCGAGAAAGCCTGCGGACCAGGGCTGCCGATAAGGCTGTACAGTCAGCCCTCCTGTACTGGGCCCTGGCACCATCTGTTCGAAAGAGAGACCCAGGCACCCGATGAGCAAGATAGCCGGCTGTACTGTCTGATTGCAGACATTGATCCTCTTCTGTCTCCCCCTGCAGCTCTACCAGATTCTCCTCCTCTTTCTCCTTCTGCTGCACTGCAAGGGGATTGGTTCTAGCATATGCGCCCCTTCCATCTGCTGTCCAGGCCCCCCTGTGTGCCCCTTTCCCCAACAGCGTTTCCAACTTCTCTCCTCTCCTCTCCCACTGGCAGCTTTTGCAGGCACACAGGTGGATGTTTTGCGGATCAAGAAGGGGGAAGGGGTCAGAAAATATGTAATTTACCAACCCCTTCTTTTCCTGAATGAACACAATAAGCGATCGTTACCAATTACTCCTGTGTCCATTGATCACTGAAGCACCATAAACTGTGTTCACTATGCTTCAGTTTGTGAATGAGCAGGAAGCCTCACAGTTTTTCCTGTTCATTCATCTGTGCTGCTGAGTCTTCAGAGAAAATAAACTGATCAATCTAGGTCTTAAAGCGGTGGTTCACCCTAATAAAACATTTTTTTTTCTATCATTAAATTAGGCATAGTAGCGCGAGCTACAGTATGCCTGTATTTATTTTTTTAGTCCGGTACTCACTGTGCAATCCTAGCGAGACGATTCCGACTCCCGCGGGGAATGGGCGTTCCTATCCAGAGGCAGCATGATTGACGGCCGGCTATGGCGCGTCACGCTTCTCCGGAAATAGCCGAAATAGGACTTGGCACTTCACGGCGCCTGCGCATAGTCTGTGTGCAGGCGCCGTGAAGAGCCGAGACCTACTCCGGCTATCTTCGGGGAGCGTGACGTGCCATAGCCGGCCGTCAATCATGCTCCCTCTGGATAGGAACGCCCATTCCCCGCGGGGAGTCGGAATCGTCTCGCTAGGATTGCACAGTGAGTACCGGACTAAAAAAATAAATACAGGCATACTGTAGCTCGCGCTACTATGCCTAATTTAATGATGGAAAGTTGTCAATAAGGGTGAACCACCGCTTTAAGACTCCTTTGGTCAAAGGGGGGGCTCTGTCAGGTAGGCTGTATGGAGCCCCGGGATTTCTAACAGCAGCCCAGTTGCGGACAATGCATCGTTGGAGGGGAAGGGAGTATTGGAGGGTTATATTTTGCATTAAATGGACTCTGTGAAGAAAAAAAAAAAGAAAAAGAACTAACAGCAAATAAGCACTGGTAATACTTACCTGTCCTATTACCCATGTCTACTCCTAAGACCTCGTGCACACTGGGCATTTAGCCCCTGGTGCATGAGACTCCAGCATTTGGGTGAGGGCGGTAGAAAAAGGCTCACCATCAAACCCTACTGCCAACAGTCTGAAAGGCTGGATGGTACACCAAGCGGTACTAACTTGTAGGACAGTATGCATCCAGGGATAACTGCCCAGAATGCAAGCAGTGTGCGCTCCAACTATTTGTTCCTGTGTGCATACTGTCCTAAATGTTAATACTGCTTAGTGCATCATCCAGTCATAGCAGCTGGCAGTCCCTCATAGACTTTGACAGGCTACTGGCACTGGGGCTTCTGCCCAAACCTAAATGCCAGAGTCCTATGCACAGACTCATCCAGAGTTTATTAGACATATTGGGCTGGTGTCTCTGAATGATGGCACTTCACCCTCCAGATAGTGATCAGTGACTGCTACTTGGTTTTATATAACTATCTGCATCTGGTAGGGGGAATTGTTAAGCATAAAATGCCATGTGACTGAATGCCAGGATTTGAATGGAAGCTGATGATGGAAGATGTGAAAATATTCCAGTAATCCATGTCCTTTACGGAGACACCCACCTTTCACAGTGACCACCGACCAATGTGGCACCATGGCACACATTGCATGGCACACTTACTTTAGCCCCCAGGAAGCTGTCCCTGCTACGAAATGGCTAGCTGGGCTAGTGAAAGGTTCCCAGTCCCCCCATGTGTCTCGTATCATTAGGCTCTTCCAGAGCTGTGGCCACTGGCTGCCCTTGTAGCATGCTGTGAGTGTGTCGGATATCTGCATCCCCCACCACATGTTGTGGCTCCACCTGATGACTGCTATTTTACCAGTGGGAGGATCCACAGCACGTGGCGGGAGACACAAGCATCCAGCACACCCATGAGTGTAAAATGCTAAAGATTCTACCAGCTGCCAAGAGAATGAAGATCCAAGGCATTGGTGTCAGGACAGGTCAGTATTAACAGTGTCCTTTTGCTGTTTTTTTAATATAATTGCTTTTAAGGAGAACTCCACTTTTTAGAATAATTGATATAACGGATATAATTGCTACACACACCATTTTGAAATGTAACATTATTAAAAGTTACCATTCCATTTTAGTTTTTATCCATCAATAACTGCTAAAACTGTCAAGTAATAAAATGTAATTTTCTTGTAACTATGGCAATTTAGGGTACGGTATGCTGTGTATGTACAGAAAATCCCCAGGAATCACTGTTTTCGCTCGATTACTTCACTGATTTTCCTAGAAGTCTGAACTGTGCTTCAAGTAAAATTATAATCATCATATGCAAGGGGCACTTCGGTTTTGTTGCCATACTCTTTAAGACGGGAAGGCCAGGGCTTCTCCTTTTGTTATTAAAACTCTGAGCCAGCTCTAGTGGTCATAATAAAGGCAGTTTAAGGACGAGCATGGCATGGTGTACATCGATTTCAGGAGGGCTGACTCTAACCCCTTATCGTGGCTCTGCTGGTCAGAGACTTAAAGGATAAAACCAAAGGGTAACAGACACTTAACAAATAATGTTAAAGCAATGCAGACTCCATGCTTCTTTAATTAAAGGTTTGGCTTCCTTTAAACAGCTCATTCTCTGTGCAGAAATAGGCACTTTACATGTCCAAAAAATATTTGGAAGTAGTATTACTGTATGCCACGTACACACGATCGGAATTTACGATGGGATAAAATCCGATGGAATTTTCAGTCGGAATTCCGATGAAGCTGACTTCCATCAGTCTTGCATACACACTGTCAGACTAAATTCCGACCGTCCAAATCGCGGTGACGTAAAACACTACGACGAGCCGAGAAAAATTAAGTTCGATGCTTCCGAGCATGCGTAGACTTGATTCTGAGCATGCATGGGTTTTTTCTCTGTCGGAGTTGCACACAGACGATAAGAATTTTCTATCGTTTTATTTTTCCATCGGAAAAAAATAAAACATGTTCTATTTCTTAACACCAATGGAAAAAATCCCAATGGGGCCCACACACGATCGGAATTTCCAATGAAAAAAGTCCATCAGACTTTTTTCATCGGAAATTCCGATCGTGTACACGGCATTCGTATTAGCTTTTCCAGGGCCGACTTTAATATTGATTGGACCCTGGGCATACAGTTCTTCCTGAATCCACTTATGAACTATTTGCGGACAGTGTGGGCTCAAAGGGCAGCTGCTTTGTGCCCCACAACAATGACTGTGCCCAGGGCAGCTTCCCCTTTTGCCGTGTGTCAAAGATGGCCCTGAGCTTTTCACATAAAGTGTAACAATAATGATAGTAAAAACAATTTTTATGAATAGAACTAGGGTTCAATACATAGGAACTAAATGATGAGGTACAAGACTGGATCTCGGAAAAATTAAAACAAATTTAAAACAGTATTGCCTGTATTATTCAACCTAAAATCAAAGTACACAATCTAAATTGATGTGTCAGTAATTGGACCTCAATTTCATGTTTAATTTCACAAAAACAACAGCAAAAAGTTCACTAGATGTAGTTGGCTTGAGTATTTGTGATGTGCTGGTTTTATAATAATAATAATTATGAATTAATTATTATTAATTAGCATGATAACATCTTTATGATTTTCTTTCAGCTTTTATGTTCCTAGATATCCATATGTAAGATAAAACCAAGCTATTCACGTCCTTCTTATTAGTCATACAGGTACCTAATAGAATTGAGGAATGATTGATGATGATCTTGGCAGTCTGATGAAAGGGGTATGAAGAAAAATTGGACAATTCATTAGAGAGTTAAGAACCGCATACTAGAACTTTGTTTTACTTTAAAGTTCAATTCAGTGCCAACATTTGATTTATGAATAAATCTGAGATTCTTTTTCCTTCCTTTTCCCCTTTTTTTTCCATCTTTTTTTTTTCTCAGCAAAACTTGAGCATGACAAGGTGACGATGGGAAGAATTTAGGGGCTGGGTCTGCTTTGAGGTGGAACCACCTAATGAAGGGGCTGAGCAAGGAGGCTCCTGCTCAACTCCCAGCTCTGGCTATTAGGAGACAGGAACGCGCTGGATGTGCTGCTACTGCTGCTGCTGAATTCCATATCCTGAGGGGACTGGACTCTGGCTCCTACTGTCACGAATGACCAGTCTTTGCAGCTTGCCTTGCAGAAGGGAGGGAGAGGGAGGCAGTAGAGGAGAAAAGGGAATTAGAGAAGCCGAATGTAAAATGTGGAGTTAGTGATATTTTGAGTCTGTAGTTTTGCCTAGAAAAGGTGCTAACATTTCAAAGGTATTTTTCTTGATTGCTTTGTGCACTTGATATGTCTTAGGGTCATCAAAAGCATCTGTGTGCATTGGAGGTACAGTAGTAACAGTGGAACTAGATTTAGAGCATTACAATCTAGAAATCTTTGCGCATAGTCATTATAAATAATTGCTAAAGTCAATGAGCAGTTACGCTAGTAGCTTCTGAAAGGACCAGAGGTGGTATCGGAATATAGTAAATTACATTGTGTCTGTCTAGTGCTATGTAGAGTACATTGTCAAGAGTTCTTTTTGTATTAGGAGGGTGCTGTGGAGATAGAGGACACTTTCATGAGGCAAGTCTATCTGGGCTCCAGATCAGGGTGTTTGGTAGATATCTTTAGGATTTACAAAGTAAAGTTTGAACATTAGGTCTTGACTACATTTGAGAATGTCTCCATTATGGATATTGCTCCCTTTATTCCTTCTCGCTTATTCAACCTGCGCCCAGCCTCGCATTGCCCGACGTCAGACCTCCAACTGCCCCAGAGTTTGCGAGCTGTCCCGGTGCTCGAGGCCCCAGTCACCTTGTCAGGCAGGGGAAGTGAGAGACTCTTGTGGGTGCTGTCCAGTGTGCGGGGCAGGTGAGGGGGAATCCTGTGGGCAACGCGGTGGAGCTCCATGCGGAGAGGGCATGGAGTGTGTCCTGCCTGGGATCGGAGGAGCAGGTACAGCCAGGAGGAGAGTAGGGGTCTGTGTTTGCAGTACCAGTGAACCAGTGTGTGGAAGTGACGGGAAGACCTACAAGAACCTGTGTCATCTGAAAGCGGAGAACAGACGGGCAAGGCTTCAGAACTCCCCTCCTGCCATCCACATTCAAAAGGGGCCCTGTGATACAGGTAAGGGGTGTGTGCAATGGGCATTAGAGTGGGAAGGTCACAAAGGTTTCCATAGTGAGAAGGAAGGAAAGTTAGACTCATCTCTTCCTATCTACCTGCTTTACAAATCTGACCATGCCTTTGCCTAATGCGTATCTAAAGCCATTCTTTTTTTATAGATTTGATGTTTTTATTGCTAGAAAATGTAATAGGTAGCACTCCAAAGATGAGATTAGATGTAGTTCTATAAAGACCAACATTTCGGTATACAGAGGACCCTTTTCTCAAGAAAGTGACCTTCAAACATTGGTGTTTATGGAACTACATTCAATTTCCATCTTTATCTTTGAAGTTTTAAGAGTGATCTATGGTTTTTGGATTTATGTGGTACCACAATCAACCCCTAAGATATCTTTGGCACAATAGGAGTCAGTGTGGGATGCACTGCTGACATAAGGCATTTATTGCTGTCTGTGTCAGTGCTGGAGAGGGTCTCCGTCTTTTTGTCCTTGGGTTATTGTCACAAGGACAGAAAGTAATGGGAAAATTAAAAATGTATAGTTGTCACAGGAACAGGAGGTGAAGGTAAATCTTCTAATGGGGACAGTTGTTCTGGTGACTCTCACTTTGGAGAGATTTCCTGTTGTGTTTCTGGGACACAGACAGCAAGAAAAATCCTACTCCATCAAAATCTTTTTAAAATTGTCTCTAAATTTACTTTAAAGCTGGGTTCACAGAACGGAGCAGCTCACAGCAGGGGTCCGGTGCGTCTCCATTCACCATTTCAGGGCTGATTTCAGTCTGAATTCAGACCTGAAACGGACCAGGAGTGGCTCTTGTGCGAATTGCACAGGAGCCCCGTGTGTCTTTTGGTCCGAATTCAGCCCAAAATTCAGGCTGAAATCGGACCTGAAACAGTGAATGGAGACTCACCGGACTCTTGCTGTGAGCCACTCCGTGCTGTGGTGTGAACTCAGCTTTAATGTAAATTTAGAGCCAATTTATATATTTTTTGATGGAGTAGGATTATGGCTTAAGAAACAGCCTTTCCTACTGGTATCTACAAATATAGATATATTGGTACACTAGGAATTGTTATGCATATTATGATAAGATATATTATGTGGAACCATATAAATATTTGCATATGTACAGATGAGACCTGGATTTATTTACTAAAAGAATACATTTTCAATGTCAACCAAAAACAAAAATTGGCTTTTGGAATGTGACTTGTCCTTCTTAGATGAATTCCTGTAAAGCGACTTGTACACAAACCTACTGGTCTGCCTTCCCATCTACTGGTGGGCAACCTATCTGGTCTTCCATAGTGATGGGCAGATGTGGCAGTATTAAGACCTCAAGACAGTCACTGACCAAGCATATAGTTCATAGGTACTCGCTATTGTATCTCACATCTTTTATGTTACCTGAATGATGTCTAAGTGGTAAACTGTTAAATATGTACGTTGAGAGGAAAGGAGTAAGTGCATAGGTCCTAAACAAGTCCACTCCGTATACTGTATAACATGCGTCTTAAATTGCTGCATTTGTACAATGTGTTAGGAAATAAAACATACCTGTAGAATGGTGTATATTTTAAATAGCTATGCATAAGTAAAGGTTCTATAATTATTTCCCACAAGAGAATAGATGATTATTTGACATGATACTGTACTTTGTTTTAGCTTGTTGTAAGTCTGTTTTAACAACTTAAAAATATGCAACATCACAATCTCTAATATTCGGAACTGCCAGTCTGATTTGGAGATATAATTGTCCTATATACTTGTCGTAGAAATAGGAGTCACCGTCTTTTTAGCACATTATTCCCGCCAATCTAAAGCAAACCTTCTCTGTTTATAATGTTCATGTGTATGGTCATCTTGCATTTTAGCTTTTGCATAATGTGTTAGTATATAACACATACCTTTTAGCTGGTGTTATTTACTAACTAAGCACATTGCGCGAATGCAAAAAAGTGTCCATTGGCCTGGAATAGACAAGAGCAGAGAAATACATAAATGGTGTCTGTGGAACACAGAAGATTTGGTGATTTTAAAGCATTTTAGGGCTTTTGAAGCTTTCAGGAAGAAAGTATGTCATGACTGGTTAGGCTGGTTTAAAGTAATCATCCATGGTGAAACAGTTCCTTCCTAAAATAGGTCATCACAAATCCAAAACACAAAGGTTTCCTTTTTCCCCCGGGTCCAATTGTACACCCATGTTGGCTGGTTAATAGCAGATAAAGTTTAAAAATACAGTCATTTATTCAAAACGTCACAATCAATATACAGCATTATCACGTTTTAACCTTCTGGTTGCTATACACCCCACTACAGGGATGGACTGGCCATTGGGACTACAGGGAGTTTCCCGGTGGGCCAATAGCTCAGTGGGCCGGCTTCAGTGACAGCGGACTGCCGCCTCCTCCGTTACTCTGTCTCTCCCTCCCCGCAGCGCTCACCTGGGGGGAACAAAGAAGCAGGGGGAGGACCAGAGGATCAGGGGGGACGACAGGGGAGCATGGGGGAAGGGGACAGACAGCTGACTTAACAGCTATGGCCTGGGAGTTTCTCACTTCTGCCTAATCTTGTCCCATAAGGGGGGGGCACTGAACTGTTTCTTTGCCCTGGGTGAAATAATGTCTAGCTTCCCCACTGGTACTGCCTAAAAGAGTACGAGTACCAGCCCTTCTACTCTAATAAAGTAGAACGGCTCGTGGCTAGTGAAGGGGGAGAGGGGGCTTGGGTGGCCGGGGGGGTGCGGAAGTTGTCTGGCCGCCATGGGAGAGACCTGTCAAAATCGGCCAGTCTGAATGAAGTCCAGGGCCAAATTTCTGTCCCAGTCCAGCCCTGCCCTACTATAGAGGGCATGGTTTCCATACGTTGCATTGATGATTGTCAACGTGACTGAAATAGTTCTATGTTAGTTTTAAATATAGGCTGTACCTGTGCTTTAAATCAATTGTTGCAGATTCACATTGAGTAGGGGCATTAGGAATTATTTATACAACGCCACCTACTAAATTTAAAAAGAGGAATAAATCCCATTATTTTTTAATTCGTGATGGAAAAAATGACATAAATACTTTCTGTTAAGGAAAACTCTGCTGTGCTTTGCAAAGATAATATAAATTGGCCTAGGTTCACACTAATTATTTTGAGTTTTTCAATGCATTTCTTTATTCCTTTTTTATGCACAAAACCCTGTCTACTAATACCTAAATTGCTTGTGACAACTTTTCTCAGCCTGTTTAGCACATACAAACCCTTGAAATTACTTTGTGGTCTAATGGAACCCCTGATAATTACCACTTATATCTACGAAACGTATGAAAATGGTCAATAGGAGGAATGCTCTGTATATTTGTGGTCAGTTGGAAGAATCCCCCATTTCATATGACTAAAAGATCATCGGTGTGTCAGTCGTAATGAATCTGATGAAATGTATCATTGCTAAACAAACCCTGGAGGAAGCCTGCTTGAGAAAGGCTGGTTTATAAGGTGTGGTGAGCTGCAGGACCTTGGTTGGGGAAGCAGAGTTTTCTGCTTTCTCAAACACTGGCTTTATTTTTAAGGCCATTGAAAAAAATATCCTTCCCACCGAATTGCCTAAGAGAGTGATATTATTACAAGAGAACATGTGACCTGCCTTATAGAACTTCCTTTTTCATTTACTTACACAATCTATGAATAAAGCTGACTGCTGAGAAGGTAAACACGGGCGCCATTGATCTTATAAAAAGCGTTCTCATTCTGATATTCATGTACATTGATGTGATCTAGTATGGCTTTGCGGAGAAGTTGTGATAGGACCAAGGGCTAACTTGCCTATTACTAAAAAGATTGTATTAGGAGAAAGATCTACTATTGAGTTATCCATGCAAATGTTATTGTGTAAATATTACTTGTGTGGGTTAGTAAATGCAGGAATGTTTTGTGTGCTTCCATATGGATTTCTGCACTGGTGGGCTGCTTAAAAGACCTCACATCAGTTGTCTTAATGCAGCCTGAAGGACGGAAGATAGTGGCACACCACAGTGAAGTCAAAATCTTAAAAGTTCTTTATTGTCACCATGCCAGAGAGGAAAACAGGAACATAGTTGACGCGTTTCACACGAATCACTCGTGCTTACCCATAACAGGATTATGCCACCATCGTCCTTAATTCAATTGCATTTTCAGTGGCAAGTCAGTGGTGAGCACCTGCAGCGGTCAGCAACTCACTGATTGCCTGAACGGTGTACACATTGTGGTTGGACTAATGCGGCCTGTAAAGGGCCACCCAGAAAGAAACATCACAGTGACGTGGGTTTGGGATTCCGTATTTTACAAGAGAAAGGTATACATCACATTATAGGATAACATTAGGGTAATACCAAGCCATACATCTCCATAAACGTACAAAAATAAAGACAACTATCACATCTGTTAGGAAATCAGGACCTACTGAAGTCCGTGGTTGCGGTGAGCCTAACCACATACACAAAGGTATTAAAATATTAACACCATGGTACTTGCCAAAATAAACCAGCCTATGGTCAAGTTAGCCACTTTATTGTAACAGTAAACCGCCGAGGCACAAGGTGACCTTCACAGCTAAGTTTCAACAGGAGACCCCTATCCCATTGGCTGAATACACACTCCACAGTCTTGTGCGCTGGCATAATACATGGCTCCCGACCTCCTCCAATTGAAGGGGATGACATTGCAACCTGAAAAAATAGGAGTCAGGTTTGGGATTCTTGTCTATTCTATTCTACAACCAGATCGAAATGCAGACAAAAGTTTTTTTTTGGGGGGGGACTTTTAGCGAAATTGCAGCCTGGTAAGGTAATATATTTCCATCCCTATCAATATGAAAAGAGATCACAAGCGAGCGAACAGCAACAAGGAGGGGGTGGGACTTTAGATTAAGTACACGGTTGCAAGTCAATAATTGGTGGGTAGATAAAATATTTAATGAAGCATAAACAGTGGTTGACAAAAAGTAGTAACACTGGTAAACAGTAGTTAACATACAAATGACTAATATCATTTGGAAAAACAGTTGGAATAAGTAATAACACTGGTAATATAAAGCATTGCTAAGTAAAATAAAAGACCACCAATATTGTAGCTAGGTAAACATATATTGCACGGTAATGTCTGCATAATCTCTGGCCTCAATGTTCCTGTATTAGAGGATAAGCCATTAACACAATGGGAATTGGTAAATAAAAAGTGGCATTATATAGCTTGACGCGTTTCATGGTTTTGGACCACTTATCAGGAGCAGGCACGCCATGATTCTGTAATTAAAAGATGTATAATTGGTCGGACAAAATAAACATGAATACAGGGGGGGGGGTATGGTTGGAACCCCCCGAGGAGCATGTTTACTCACTAAAATCCGTTTGTAAATGGTGAAGGGCCGAGAGTGGTGAGCCATATGGGAACATTACAATCGGGCGCTGAGGCGGGCAACCAATCGGTGGTGACCAACACAGGCACCTGCCAGGGAGACACAGGACAATGGGGCACTCAGGAGAGGTGAATAGTGAATGGACCAACCAGATGAGATGTCTATGGAAGAAAAGACTCCTTGTTGCTCGCTAGCCTGTTCATTCTCTTGCGTTCTCTTTTCATACAACCAGATCTAGATGAAGGGTGGCCTTGCTGAGAGGCGGTGGAACAATATTTAGGTGCATATTAGATCTACCTTTGTGTCTTCTGCGTGAATAGAAGGAATTAAGTGCCAAACATTCAGCTCAAATGCCAACACAGTACCAAATGCGTTTGGAGGGCCAAAGAATCCCCCTTCATCAGGCATTGGGCTAGGATTGCTAGAATTTCTGTACGGACTGTGGTGAAATCCCCTAAAAAGGGATCTCCATCGGAAAATAGACAATTGGTGAAAAGCTCACCAAGCAATGGTGTAATGGTACTGTCTGTTTTCATCCAGTGGAATCATCGCCCTACATTGTATTCTCCAAGTGGCAGAAGTCAAGTTGGCAAAGGCTACTATCAACTTGCATATAAGGATAGCCATTTTTGAGTCCAGCGCCTCATTTCTGTTTGGGTTTGTGTCTTCTGAAAGTTCTGATGAGACTAGGTTTTAGGCCCTTTGTTTTCCTTTAGCACATTTCACTTTGCATCAGTCCTATAAGAGTTAGTGGGATAAGCCACCAAAGGAAAATGGGGAAACCTTTGGCACCCAGGAGGAGGTTGTTTCAGATTCCAAAGGTTGATCTTCTCAGGGCTTTTGGAGCGTTCCTGCTCCACAGATCTCATTAGAGCTTTCAAACAATGGTTGAGGAGGTTGGGGAACAGAGATGACTGTAATTTATACACTTAGCTCAACATATGCTCTTTTGATCCTTCTTCCTTATCATTTTGCATGGGGTATATTTTTAGTTTGTAGTTTTGGGTGCATTTAGCTTTTAAAAGTGTCAGAATTCATTTCATATCTGGAACATACAGTACATACACAAAATTTTTAATTTGTTTTGGCCAAAACCCAAAATACTTGCTTTGTATGTAAATAATAGTAACACCCAAAATGTGGTTGATGTGGGCATGAGGAGTCATTTCTTTACTGTTACCCCCATATTTAAATGCAAAATACATCCAAAAAAACTACCAATAGTCAACCCAATGTTCACAATATATTAGGAAGTTACATTTTTTTATTGATCATTTAATTGATCCTGCGAGTAGTGGCCAGCTGTTGTTTTAGTTGACTGGTGAGATATATAAGACAGGACAGGTAAAATATGAGGAAATAAGGGGTTCATTGGGGAGATCAAAGTGAAGATAGTGCAAACAATGCATAACAATAAAAAAGAGGGTTGCCCATAAATAAAAGCAGTTTTTACAGTAAAACAAACTGTAGATATTTTTTAGAACAAATAAGCCTTTCCTTTGGTGATATGGTCTTGCAAAAATAATTACAAATTCTATGAAATCCATAGACAAAACACACAACAAAATATAAAATAAATATACTTTTAATCCACTTTGATCAGTATTAATTTAAATGGTGTTACTGTAAAAAGTATAAATATCATTTTATAATGTGTTTCTTTCAAAAAGGCAATAACATTATGATCCTGGTACAAAGCATTGTTGTTTACAAATCAAAAAAAGTATTTACCAATATTTATTTTTTCTTAGGCCCTTTTCACACGATAAGCCCCCTGGGATCTGACTGTCCGTTTTTCAGGCGGATCCGAGTGGGCGACCTATTGACTCCTATGGGCAGGTGGATGTCAGTGGAGATGTGTCCCCTGACACCCGCTTGCCATCTGATCCACTAAAATCAGACGTATGGAGATATGTTCAGCCAATCGTCTGGCGGATCAGATTGGATGAGATCTGATGAAAAAGGACATGCTTTCCATTTTAGTGCCACCTCCCCATATAAATCAGCGAGGCTTTGACAAGTCCCTCCCCACTCAGTGAGCAGAGAGGGACCTGTCATCTGCCGGCTCAGCGGAGATCAACGGAGCGATCCCCCACTGAGCTGGCGGACTCCGCTGAGCGGATTCACCCCGTGTGAAAGGGGCCTTACAATTTTTAGTTTTTTTTTTACTGCAACACTAAAAAAAAATTATCGAACAAAATAACTAAAAATGTAAAAAGTTTAAAGTTTATTAAAAAAATAAAATTATAGTAATAATAGGAAAATAATAGTTAAAGGGAAAACGTTAATAAGGAATTAATGAGGGCTGATAAGGGGAAACTAGGGGTTGAAAGGGGTTTAAATAGGAACAAACTTTATTTAAAAAACCTGAATCGTGCTGAAATTGCGGCAAAACGCAACTTTAAAAATTGTGTGAAGCTTGTCACCCAAAAAAGAGCAGGAGCAGCCCATTGATATGAATATGCAAGATACGTGTAATCGCATGAAAATCGCTTACACAAAATCGTGAAGTGTGGATGTGGCCAAAAATTAAATAGACTGTGCACTCTGTAAGTGCAATTGCAAATGTAAATGTACCGGTAAATGTAAATATGGTAAAGCTTCACTTTGTAAAGAATATCCAATCAGGTGCAAGAAAAAAAAAGCATTTATTCTTGCACATGATTGGATAGAAATCATCCAATAAATCTTCTTCCCTTGTTTTAACTTTGGATAGTTAGGCTCGATTCACACTAATGCATTTTTTATGCATTTTGCAGAAATGCCGCGTACACACAATCGGAAATTCCGACAAGAAAACTGTGGATTTTTTCCAGACGGAATTTTGCCTCAAACTTGTGTTGCATACACACGGTCACACAAAATTCCAATCGTCAAGAACGCGGTGACATGCAACACTACAACGAGCAGAGAAAAATTAAGTTCAATGATTCCGAGCATGCATTAAATTGATTCCAAGCATGCATGTTTTTTTGCGCCTCGGAATTGCATACAGACGATCAGAATTTCCTACAAGAACTTTTACCGTCGGAAAATTTGAGAACCAGCTCTCAAATTTTTGCTGTTGGAAATTCCGTCAGAAAAAGTTGAAAATTCTGATCGTGTGTATGCGGCATAAAACTAAAACAATTGCAGAAGACTAAAACTAAAATGCCATTTTAGTCCTAAGACTAAAGCCCCATACACACTATCAGTTTTCCTGCAGGTTTTTCTCTTCAGGTTTACCAAAACCATGTAGTGCAAGGGCCTGCCTGATTGCATACAAATTGAAACTCTTATGCCGCGTACACACGATCGGTTCGTCTGATGAAAACGGTCTGATGGACCGTTTTCATCAGACGAACCGATTGTGTGTGGGCCCCATCGGTTTTTTATCCATCGGTGAAAAAACTAGGAACTTGTATTTTAAATTATCTGATGGTTAAAAAAACGATTGTCTGTGGGTACGTCCATCGGTTAAAAATCCACGCATGCTCAGAATCAAGTCGACTCATGCTCGGAAGCATTGAAGTTGGCATTTGTTTGGGGAATGGAGCAGAGGATTTAATATATTGGGGAGTCAGTGGTGTATGGAGACTTTTGGGTGTACTTGCTTTTCAACTTACAAGCTGTTATTTTGCTTGGATGTCTCAGGAGAGTCATTTTGGCCCCCCAATATTTAAAAATGGTTTATTGGTGGAGGGATTGTGTTTAGCAGCTTAATGCACAAACCTAGGCTTTGTGGAGCCCACCACAAGACATTCTAGGATTGTGTTGTTCCTTAACTATTCAGCACACATCTGTGAAGGTGCTATAATGGTGATGCCAGAGCAAATTGACAGAGGATGGAGGTTGCTCTTTAAGAAAACATTAAGTTAAAGGGGTTTTCAACCCATTTTTTAAGTTTATTAAAAGTCAGCAGCTACAAAAAGTGTAGCTGCTGGCTTTTAATAAACTGACACTTACCTGCTCCAGCGTTCCAGCGACGCGCCAGCCGGGGGTCCGCTCCTCTCCCCCCCTCCCCGGCCGGCGTCTTCATTGTCACTGTGGGCACCCAGCCGTGACAGCTTTCGGCTTCACGGCCAGGCACCCACTGCGCATGCGCGAGCGGCACTGCGCATGCGCGCGGCCCGGCCCTGCGCTGTTTGATTGGACAGGCGATCGCCTGGGACCTGTCACGTGTCCCAGGCGATCGCCTACAGGGAGGGGCTGCCAAAAGGCGATATGACGTATCGCCTTAGCAGCCCCTCGGCGGAAGGAGGAAGTGGGACAGGAAGTCCCCTTCTCCTGAAGCCCCCACTCCCCCCCCCACAAAAATTACATGCCAAATGTGGCATGTAAGGGGGCGAGGAGTGGGTTAAGCGGAAGTTCCATTTTTGGGTGGAACTCCTCTTTAAGTAAACAGGACAGCCGTGGATTTCTGGCAGGATAAACTGGCATTTTCTTAACAGAGATAACAAAATGCAAAATGCAATAATTCTATCCCTAGACCTTTTAAGAATAAAAGTTTGTTGCCATTCCATGAGCTGGCGCAGTTTTGAAGCGTGACATGTTGGGTATCAATTTACTCAGCGTAAAATTATTTTTCGTAATATAAAAAAAATTGGGCTAACTTTACTGTTGTCTTATTTTCTAATTCAAAAAAGTGTATTTCTTCCAAAAGAAAATGTGTGCTTGTAAGACCGCTGGGAAAATATGGTGAGGCACAAAGTATTGCAACAACCACCATTTTATTATCTAGGGTGTTAGAACCCCCAAATATTATAAAAAAAAAAGTAATTTTCTAGCAAAAAAAATAGTTTTTAACTTGTAAACAATAAATCTCAGAAAGAGCCTTGGTCCTTAAGTGGTTAAAGTCCCACATTTCCCTTCCCTTTTATCAGTATCAGGGATGGAGGCGTATGACTCTAACTAGTCACTGCCTCATTTAAAGTCCCGCCTACCCCCCCCCTCTCCCCATTGTACTAAGGCAGCATAGCTCCAAAGCATGTGTGTTGCACCACACCAGAATACACATTCTAACTCAATACCACGTGTTGTGGTGCGCTGCATCAGAAGAAAAAAACTTTTTTGGCCTGCTCTTGTATGGTGGCAACCCATTCAAAATGAATGAGCTGCATTATACAACGTACGTTCCGCTTGTCTGCCTCCTCCCCCCTCCGCTGCCATATTTGGTACCTTTTTGGGGGGGAACGAGGACATGGCTTTGACAGTTCGACCAACTTCTCCTTTCCCCGCAGCTGCCCCAATCACAAAGTGCAGCGTGCTTCGCGCATGCACAATAGGGAACCGGCTGTGAAGCCGCAAGGCTACCTGTTTCCCTTAGCCAAGATCGCAGCGACAGAACTCGATAGCCGATTAAAAAATCGTCTTGGTTGAGGACAGCACTGTCCTCATCCGGGGACAGGTAAGTACCCTAATATTAAAAGTCAGCAGCTACAGTAACAAAGCAAAATGGAAGGTGTGCACACCTAGTGCATTACCAATCACATTTATTGAATAATAAAAACAGTAAAAAATGGGTACTGCAACTCTCAATGAGCCATAAAACCACACAGTGTGGGCTAGTGTGGACACGTGCTGTATCATACTATCCCACACTGTGTGGTTTTAGGGCTCACGATCGTTTGTAGGCACGTCCATCGGTTAAAAATCCACACATGCTCAGAATCAAGTCGACGCATGCTTGGAAGCATTGAACTTCGTTTTTTCCAGCACGTCGTTGTGTTTTACATCACCGCGTTCTGACACGATCGGTTTTTTAACTGATGGTGTGTAGGCAAGACTGATCATCAGTCAGCTTCATCAGTTAACCGATGGAAAAATCCATCAGACCGTTCTCATCGGATTGATCGATCGTGTGTACAGGGCATTAGGGTTTACTAACACTTCAAAGAGAAGTATTGGGGTTTAGCTTTTTTCGTTTTTTTTTTTATAGAATATAACTTACCTAGACTGATGCTGCATCTGTCATGCAAGGGAAACCAGCAAAAATGCAGCAGAAATGCATCGAAAATGACTGTGTTTTTTATGCATTTGATGCGTTTTTGATGCAGTCAGTGATGGCAGCGGACTTATCGACTGAAGAGCTGTCAAAGCGGAGAAAATTGCTAGTCAACAGAAAGACAAAATTATATAACAGAAGAAGCAACAGTTTACTACATTAAGGGGTTCGAATATGGATAATAGGTTTGGTGATGACAGTACCACTTTAGACTCAGTTCACATATGTCCAGCCACGGATTCAGCACGGTTTTTAAAGTCCGGTGTGGTTTTGTTCACCAGTTCAGGTGCAATTCATGTGCAAATTTTTACTTGAAATCGCACCGGGACCAGACTGAAAAACTCACAGGACTCTTTTTAAAAAGGAACCGTGGCCGCACTAGACATATGTGAACCGGCTCCAGTGCATTCGGTTCACATGTTATGCGAATCAGATGCTGTTTACCCTTTCACGCCTAAGCCTAATTATGACATGTGTTGCTTACCAGTTACAATCAGTATTTTTTGCTAGGAAATTACTTAGAACCCCCAAACATTATATATATATATATATATATATATATATATATATATATATATATATATATATATATTAGCAGAGACAATAGAGAATAAAATGGTTATGGTTGCAATATTTTATGTCACACTGTATTTCCGCAGCGGTCTTTCAAACACATTTTTTGGGCGGAAAAAGACACTTTCATGAATAAAAAAATAAAATAAACAGTAAAGTTAGCCACATTTTTTAGCATAATGTGAAAGATGATGTTACGCTGAGCAAAAAGATATTTAACATGAGAGGAGGTCTTTTGCTAGAATTATTGCACTCACTCTGATGATCGTGGCGATACATCACATGTGTGATTTGAACACATCTACATTTGAGGGCGCGACTTACGTATGTGTTTTCTTTGTTGCCGGAGCACACAGGGACGGGGGTGTTTTATATTTTTGTTGAATTTTTTTTTAACATTGTCCTTTTTAAAAAAAATATCTGATCACTTTTTTTGCTGTCACAAGGAATGTAAACATCCCTTGAGACAGTAATAGGCAGTGACAGGTAATCTTTATGGAGGAATCGGGGGTCTAAAAGATTACTTCTTTGCACATAAAAGATTGCCAAAATTGGCATTTATGAATACAGTATTTTTTTTTTTAATCTGTGCCATTGGCAGCCGAGTAAACTGGAAGTGACGTTGTGACGTTGCTTCTGGGATTTTACATCAGAGACCCGATCAGAGCCAACGCTCCGGCTGGTGGCTCAGGTCTCCCGATCGGCTTTTAGCTGCATCTGCCAACCGCCCACTCTAAAAAACAGTACCGGGTGATGCCTGCAGCTGCAGGCAGCATCCTGGTATAACCACTTCAAGTCATGAACGCAAATTTGCGGCATTAAGGGGTTAAAACACATCCAATTTGCATATGTGTGAATCGGGCCTTAAGGATTATTGGACATATCCCCTGGATCCTGCTGGTTCTCCAGTGCTGGGATTATCAGTAACTTCACTCAGAGGAACTGAGTATTGGCTGCTTTGATATCACAACTGCATACCTGTCAGGACACCAGAGGCCGGGACTCTGACAGGTGAAGAACACTCTCTCCTAGATTATTTAGCTGCAGGCTTGTTGGATTATGATTATAACTTCTGGGTCTGCTAAGGTAACTCATTCAGGAAATGCCTGTCTCTGGGTACAAAAATTTCTAATGGAATCTGCCCAGTCAGTCATTGCTTCCCTTTGTCCAGAAGACCTTCTAGCTCCTGTGGACATCAAGGATGCCTACTTGCAAGTCTCCATCTTCCTTTTATTTTAATCCTACCTGCATTTTGCATTGGTCATGCAACATTACTAAAGTTCCTTTGGACTGTCCAATGCACCTTTATTAAGTTGCTAGCCTCTTTCCCACTAACTAAATTCTACTTTGGGCTCAGGGCATCCCCATAAATGGATATACGTACAACCTTTTTCTGAGGGAACAGTGGACAAGTTCAACAGATTGTGCAAACCCTACAGAGATTAGGGTGGATCCTATATCTCCGGAATCAACCTATCACTGGAAGTATTTGGGCCTGGTCTTAGACATGGCCCTGTGCAAAGTTTTCCTTTCCCCAGACAAGCTTTAGTCTTTCCATTTACATGTTTAGACTCTGCGGTCTAGAAGCCAACTCACCCTCTGCTTTTGCCCGATTGTGTCCTCCTTCGAGACTGTTCCACGGGCTCAATTTCATTCTAGACTGTTGCAATTCTGGCAGTGTGGAACAATAGGATGCCATTTCTGCATACCCCTGACCAGCAGGACCAGGCTTCCCCTGGCATGGTGGGTCATAAGTTTGATGGTGGAATTAGAAAAATCCTTCCCATTGGTTTGGAGGGTACTCATGATGAACACCAGCCAATTGGGCTGGAGAGGAGTTCTAGATACCCTCTCAGCTGGTTACTGGAGGAAGCTTTGCTCCGGATCAGTGTTCTGGAACTCAGCGTGATTTAGCTATCTCTTCAACTTTGGACCTCTTGTCTGTAAGGTCATCCCACCAGAACTCAGTTGGATAATGCCATGGCAGTGGTTTACATCAACCTTCAGGAAGGCACCAGATGTCACGCAGCTCAAAGTGAATTGTATCTTATTCTGGCTTGGGCAGAACTTCATGTTACAGCCCTTACCACCTTGTATATCCAATGTATAGAAAACTGGCGGACAGATTTCCTCAATCATCAACATCTTAACTTTGGAGAATGTTCTTATCACCCAGAGGTTTTTTAAGACCTCTGTCATAGGTAGGGGATGCTAGGCGTGGGCCTCTTGGATTCCGGGTTCTACAACAAACTGAACAGACTTGTCTTCAGATTCAGGGATTCTCATCTTTTCCTGGATGCTTTGGTGACTCCATGGGATCAATTCAACCTGATCTGTGCTTTTCTGTCTCTGAAATACCTAATCCACATGATCAAGATGGAAGGCATTATGGTGATTCTCATTACACTGACCTGGATCATAGAGACTTGGCACTTGGACCTCATCAGGCTTCTAGCAGGCTCTCTACAAGCCCTCCCAGATCAGCTGAATCTTCTTTCCCATGGGCTAGTTTGCCACCCTGTTTCACTGGCTTAAATGCTTTCACGGCTGAAGCCCAGGTCCTGAAGGACAGGATGTAGCAGGTTCAGTTATAATATATCTATCGTATGCTCTTAAGCTAGGAAAGATTACTATCACATTTGTAAAGCGTATTTCTCTTCATGCAAAACAAGCAAGTTCAATCCCGGAAAGTTCTTCATGGGATGAATTCTGTATCATCAACGGTCAAATCTCAGCCTTAGGGGTTCTTCCAAAGACTGCTTCCCTCTCATTCTTTAGTAAAGGATTTTGAACAGGGTGTCACTCACATTATTCCTCCTGTATATTCCCTAATGACTCTGTGAGATCTCAACCAGGTTCTGTCATCTCTACAAAGACTGTCCATTTAACCTATGTGGGATATCCCTCTGTCAATCCTTAGGCCCCGTACACACGACCGAACATGTCTGCTGAAACTGGTCCGCGGACCAGTTTCAGCAGACATGTTCGGTCGTGTGTACGGCCGATCGGACAGGATTCCAGCGTACATTTGCCCCCCAGACCATTTTCGAGCGGGCAAATGTTTCTAAACTTGCTTAGAAACATGCCCGCTGGAATCCTGCCCGTCGGACATGTTCGGTCATCTGTACAGACTTACCGTACATGTCCGAGCGGCCGCCATCCCTCGCATGCGTCGAATGACTTTGACGCATGCGTGGAAGCATTGAACTTCCAGGGCCGCGCACGTCACCGCGTCATCGTCGCGGCGACGGCGCGGCCTCGTCACCGCGTATCGTGTACGCGCGGACTTCTGTATGATGGTGTGTACAGCCATCATACAGAAATCTCCGGGCGGGCATGTACGCTGAAAACGGTCCGGCGGACCATTTTCATCGTACATGTTTGCCCGTGTGTACGAGGCTTAACATGCAAGGTTGCATTTTTCATTGTCATCACTTTTGCAAGGCGAGTTTCTGAGCTGGCAGTCTTAACCTGTACATAATCCTTTCATGTGCTACACAAGCACAAGGTTGTCTTTTCTACTCACCTTAATTAGCGTCTCTCTGTCCTGCTCTTAACATACTAAGGAGTTTTTCATCCATTGTCTGAAAGTGGTATGCTCTGTTCGAGTTTATTTCTTGGCTACCCTTTCGACAATCTCACTGTTTTCACTGTTCTCACATTTTTGAATGTCCCCTTATGGGAAAGCCTGCGTTCCACCATCGCTAGATGGATTTATCAGCGCATCATTCACACTTATGACCTCAAGGGCAAAGTTTCCCCTTGCTGGTCGAGTGCACTCCACTAGATTGATTAGTACGTCATAGGCTTTTCTGCATCAGGTATCAGATTGCAAGGCTGACACATATAGCTGGATTCACAAAGCCCGCCCTAACTTTGCGGCGGCGTAGTGTATCGTGTTTACACTATGCCGCCGTAACTTAGCGAGGCAAGTACATGATTCACAAAGTACTTGCCTGCTAAGTTACGGCGGCGTAGCTTAAAGTGAGCGGGCGTAAGGGCGCCTAATTCAAAATAGGCTGAGGGGGCGTGTTTTATGTTAATTTGTGTTGACCTGACGTGATTGACGTTTTTTTGGAACGGCGCATGCGCCATCCGCCTACATATCCTAGTGTGCATTGCGGCAAAGTACGCCGCACCGGCCTATTGGTTTCGACGTGGACGTAAATGACGTAAATTCCTATTCACGGACGACTTACGCAAACGACGTAAAATTTTCGAATTTCAACGCGGGAACGATGGCCATACTTAACATTACTATTCCAGCTATTTGATGGAATAAATTTAGGCCTGATAATGCGTTACGTAAACGGCGTATCTGTACTGCGTCGGCCGGGCGTACGTTCGTGAATAGGCGTATCTAGTGATTTACATATTCTACGCCGACCGCAATGGAAGCGCCACCTAGCGGCCAGCCTAAATATTGCACCCTAAGATAGGACAGCGCAAGCCGTCGTATCTTAGATAGGTTTTAGTGTATCTCTGTTTGAGAATACACTTAAACTTAGGTCGGCGCAGATTATGAGTTAGGTCGGCGTATCTACTGATACGCCGGCCTAACTCTTACTGAATCTAGCTATTGGTCTTCTGTTCACACATTCGATAAGCTTTACCAGGTGGGTGTTTAGGTCTCAAATGATGCCCACTTTGATTGTAAGAATTCTCTGTATATCACCCTCTGGCTTACCTGTTGGGTTTTCCTGGGCCTGTTAGCTTTATGCTTGCTATGTTGCCCAATCTCTAATTGGGCTGCTTTTGTACATTCCAATGTCCCTGAATTACTTCGTCCTATTTACTATAATGTACAATTAAAGATAGATGGTAATACAAGTATGTGCGCCCTCCTGATTACTTGTATTACCATCTATCTTTGATATCTTACATCTCTAACCGCTTGCAGCTATGGAAGCCATCAATTTTTTGTCGAATAGACAAATAAGTTCGGATAACATTTTCTCTTCCAATCATGAAATGAGTGATTGTGAAGAGGATTACCCAGGTACACTCAAAACATTAGAAAACTTGCTTGAAAAACAGGTTAAAGCTTGGTGGGATGTGTTTACCTTTGAGCATTACAATAAGGAAGGTTTAATTTTTAGAAGTCTAAGATGGGAGGTCACACCCCAGGACGGACTTACTGACATCAAATATATGGACGAATGGCGGGGCTTTTTTAATAGGGTGGGGAAAGAATTACAGGATCTAGTCCTGAAAAGGAAACAGATCAAGCTTAGTTTATTAAATGAAAAGATTAAAGACATCCAGACAAAATTAGAACCTATAAAAGATTCAAACTTAATTAAGGAATTCAATATCACCATGAAGAAGAAAAGTTGACAAGGATACACAAAAGAGAAAAGTCAAAAAATTCAATCGGGACTCTGAAGACTTTAAGAACAATAAAATCTATGCGTGGCAGAGTACTACTGGGTTGAATGATGACGATTCAAGTGAAATTCCTGAAGTGGCAACTACTAGTGGTGTAAATGTAAAAAAGGATTCAGTAAAACAGAATATGAAAAATACTACAGGGAAAAGTGAACGTGCACCATCTAACCAGATGCGGAACAATGGTTCACAAATAAAGAATAATCACTTTGCTCCCCAATATGAATCCCTGAGGACACAAAGACATGATGGCGGAAATCACCATTATAGTCAACACTATCAGTCCCCTGGATCATACCAAATGCATGGCAGGAATTATCCAATGAATTATTACTCACAACAGGATTCCCAACAATGGTATCAACACCATTATCCCCCCCCCCCCTGGCTATTACCCGGTATCTACCTCTAACAGATTTCAACCTTTAGCTGAGACCGGTTATGAAGGAAATTACCAACAGCCACCTTTTTTAGGACAGAGGGGGAGAGGGGGGAGAGGGGCAACCCCAAAGAGATCTTCATATCAAGCGACCAACAGGGAGGGAGGAGGAAGAAGCGAATCCCCATACCCTCCCCATATAAATGGCCCAGCCACCCAAAGAGAAGAAGGGGGTGTCGGGCCGGAAGACGGAAACAATCCAAAGAAAAGGATGAGGAAAGCGTAGAGAGAGGAATATATAACCTGAGCAAAATCACATTGAGCCCGAAATAACTCAATGTATTAAACACAGGTCTAAAATATGCACCTAGGAAGACTATGAATAAGTTCGATGTCTACATTGACACTTATAAATTTATAAGAACTTTAAACATGAAGAAATATTTTTTAAGTCATCCAGCCGAATCCACTATAAAAAGTAACATCATTAATGCCAATATTGACAGTGGCCTTAAAAACAGGTCACTGTTTAACCCTCAAAACCCGAGTAATCACTATATCGAAGTCTTTAAGCAATTGATACTGAAGGATATAGAAGATTTACCTCAAAAGGTGAAAGTCAACCCAGAGTATATAAGGGAAGGTGTGAAGTCCTTGGAAAAGAAAAAAGATATCATTATCCAGCCCGCGGACAGGGCCGGACTGGGAGTAAAAACCAGCCCTGGAAAACATTTCATACCAGCCCCATAGCATTATTATACCAGCCTAACATCATAACGTCATAATTTTTTTGTTCATAAAAGAGAAAACCATACATTTTAAAGAAACATTTAAAGAGCGTATTATATAAAGATAAGACAGATATGAAATCACACAGGGCTAGGGAGATTATATATATATATATATATATATATATATATATATAATGTTACACAGTTGAACCTCAGATTACGAGAATAATCCGTTCCAGGAGAACGCTCGTAATCCAAAGTGCTCACATATCAAAGTGAGTTTCCCCATTGAAGTTAATGGAAACGAAAATAATTTGTTCCGCATTGACTTCAATTGCATGCAATACCGCATGTGGCCAGAGGTGGGGGGCGCCGGAGAGCATCGGAGACACTCGGAAATGTCACTTGCCACTTGTCACCAGATTCAGCATGTCACTTGCCATCCGTCCCCTGCCACCAGATTTAGTGTGTCACTTGCCACCCATCCCGTCACCAGATTCTGCGTGTCATTTGTCACTTGGACTGGGCGACAGCAGAGGACTGGGCTACAGCAAGGGGACTGGGTTACAGAGGACTGGGTGACAGCAGGCTGGGTGACAGCAGGGGACTGGGTGACAGCAGGGGACTGGGTGACAGCAGAGGACTGGGTGACAGCAGGGGACTGGGTGACAGAGGCTGGGTGGTGACAGAGGCTGGGCGGTGACAGAGGCTGGGTGGTGACAGAGGCTGGGTGGTGACAGAGGCTGGGCGGTGACAGAGGCTGGGCGGTGACAGAGGCTGGGCGGTGACAGAGGCTGGGCGGTGACAGAGGCTGGGTGGTGACAGAGGCTGGGTGGTGACAGAGGCTGGGTGACAGAGGCTGGGTGGTGACAGAGGCTGGGTGACAGAGGCTGGGTGGTGACAGAGGCTGGGTGGTGACAGAGGCTGGGCGGTGACAGAGGCTGGGCGGTGACAGAGGCTGGGTGGTGACAGAGGCTGGGTGACAGAGGCTGGGTGGTGACAGAGGCTGGGTGGTGACAGAGGCTGGGTGGTGACAGAGGCTGGGCGGTGACATAGGCTGGGTGACAGAGGGTGGGTGGTGACAGAGGCTGGGTGGTGACAGAGGCTGGGTGGTGACAGAGGCTGGGCGGTGACAGAGGCTGGGTGACAGAGGCTGGGTGACAGAGGGTGGGTGGTGACAGAGGCTGGGTGGTGACAGAGGCTGGGTGGTGACAGAGGCTGGGTGGTGACAGAGGCTGGGTGACAGAGGCTGGGTGGTGACAGAGGCTGGGTGACAGAGGCTGGGCGGTGACAGAGGCTGGGTGACAGAGGCTGGGTGGTGACAGAGGCTGGGCGGTGACAGAGGCTGGGTGACAGAGGGTGGGCGGTGACAGAGGCTGGGTGACAGAGGGTGGGTGGTGACAGAGGCTGGGTGGTGACAGAGGCTGGGTGGTGACAGAGGCTGGGTGACAGAGGCTGGGTGGTGACAGAGGCTGGGCGGTGACAGAGGCTGGGCGGTGACAGAGGCTGGGTGACAGAGGCTGGGTGGTGACAGAGGCTGGGCGGTGACAGAGGCTGGGTGACAGAGGCTGGGTGGTGACAGAGGCTGGGCGGTGACAGAGGCTGGGCGGTGACAGAGGCTGGGTGACAGAGGCTGGGTGACAGAGGCTGGGTGGTGACAGAGGCTGGGTGACAGAGGCTGGGTGACAGAGGCTGGGCGGTGACAGAGGCTGGGTGGTGACAGAGGCTGGGTGGTGACAGAGGCTGAGTGGTGACAGAGGCTGGGTGGTGACAGAGGCTGGGTGGTGACAGAGGCTGGGCGGTGACAGAGGCTGGGTGGTGACAGAGGCTGGGCGGTGACAGAAGCTGGCTGGTGACAGAGGCTGGGTGACAGAGGCTGGGTGGTGACAGAGGCTGGGTGGTGACAGAGGCTGGGTGGTGACAGAGGCTGGGCGGTGACAGAGGCTGGGCGGTGACAGATGCTGGGCGGTGACAGAGGCTGGGTGGTGACAGAGGCTGGGTGACAGAGGCTGGGTGGTGACAGAGGCTGGGTGGTGACACAGGCTGGGTGGTGACAGAGGCTGGGTGGTGACAGAGGCTGGGTGACAGAGGCTGGGTGACAGAGGCTGGGTGGTGACAGAGGCTGGGTGACAGAGGCTGGGTGGTGACAGAGGCTGGGTGGTGACAGAGGCTGGGCGGTGACAGAGGCTGGGCGGTGACAGAGGCTGGGCGGTGACAGAGGCTGGGTGACAGAGGCTGGGTGGTGACAGAGGCTGGGTGGTGACAGAGGCTGGGTGGTGACAGAGGCTGGGTGGTGACAGAGGCTGGGCGGTGACAGAGGCTGGACGGTGACAGAGGCTGGGTGACAGAGGCTGGGTGACAGAGGCTGGGTGGTGACAGAGGCTGGGTGGTGACAGAGGCTGGGCGGTGACAGAGGCTGGGTGACAGAGGGTGGGCGGTGACAGAGGCTGGGTGACAGAGGGTGGGTGGTGACAGAGGCTGGGTGGTGACAGAGGCTGGGTGACAGAGGCTGGGTGGTGACAGAGGCTGGGTGGTGACAGAGGCTGGGCGGTGACAGAGGCTGGGTGACAGAGGCTGGGTGGTGACAGAGGCTGGGTGGTGACAGAGGCTGGGCGGTGACAGAGGCTGGGTGACAGAGGCTGGGTGGTGACAGAGGCTGGGCGGTGACAGAGGCTGGGCGGTGACAGAGGCTGGGTGACAGAGGCTGGGTGGTGACAGAGGCTGGGTGGTGACAGAGGCTGGGCGGTGACAGAGGCTGGGTGACAGAGGGTGGGTGGTGACAGAGGCTGGGTGGTGACAGAGGCTGGGTGGTGACAGAGGCTGGGTGACAGAGGCTGGGCGGTGACAGAGGCTGGGCGGTGACAGAGGCTGGGCGGTGACAGAGGCTGGCTGGTGACAGAGGCTGGGTGGTGACAGAGGCTGGGTGGTGACAGAGGCTGGGCGGTGACAGAGGCTGGGCGGTGACAGAGGCTGGGCGGTGACAGAGGCTGGGTGGTGACAGAGGCTGGGTGACAGAGGCTGGGTGGTGACAGAGGCTGGGTGGTGACAGAGGCTGGGTGGTGACAGAGGCTGGGTGGTGACAGAGGCTGGGTGACAGAGGCTGGGTGGTGACAGAGGCTGGGTGACAGAGGCTGGGTGGTGACAGAGGCTGGGTGGTGACAGAGGCTGGGTGGTGACAGAGGCTGGGTGACAGAGGCTGGGTGGTGACAGAGGCTGGGTGACAGAGGCTGGGTGGTGACAGAGGCTGGGCGGTGACAGAGGCTGGGCGGTGACAGAGGCTGGGCGGTGACAGAGGCTGGGCGGTGACAGAGGCTGGGTGACAGAGGCTGGGTGGTGACAGAGGCTGGGTGGTGACAGAGGCTGGGTGGTGACAGAGGCTGGGTGGTGACAGAGGCTGGGCGGTGACAGAGGCTGGGTGACAGAGGGTGGGTGGTGACAGAGGCTGGGTAGAGAGAGATTATACAGTCCAGATTACAATTTGCAGGGGCTGCAAAGGTGACAGAGAAAGGGGGGGTGCACCATGCAACCCCCTCTCTCTCTGTCACCTTTGCAGCCCCTGCAAATTGTAATCTGGACTGTATAATCTCTCTCAACATTGCATGGACTCCCCCTCCCCCCTCTGCACCTACCTTTTCTGCCTTCTGCTCCAAGGGTGGCCGGCGCCGTACTCTTCTCCTCTGCGGCTCTGCCTTCCCACGTGGAGAAACATAGTGGGCGGTGCTGGCGCCGCACGGGACGATGGGACGTTCGGTTCTCCTGCTCGGCTCCTCCCCTCCCTCAAACAGCATGATCGCTCGCAGACTAGTCCACACTTCACACAGCGGCGCGGGAAGTAAAGTGTCAGTGAAGCGGCGAGCATGGCGGCCGCAACCCGCCGGCGGCCGGCCCGCCGCTGCTTATAGACATAGACATCACGGTGGAGTGGCTAAGCAGCTAATCATATCGCACGCAGCCGCAGGGGTACAATTGTAAAGTGCGGCCGCGATGGCGGCCGCGGCCCAGAGCTGACCTGATAAATTTCACTGACAGCAGGCGGCCCACCGGGAATTTTCCCGGTATCCCGGTAGGCCAGTCCGGCCCTGCCCGCGGATAAAGGAGGGGGAGTAGTGGTTATGGATAAAACATTTTATTATGACCAGTTAACTGAATTGCTGGGAGACAGAGTTACATATAGAAGGATGGGATTTGATCCCACAGAGGCCTACAAATTCCAACTCGATGCCTTGATTGAGTGGGGTTTTCAAACCAGTGCTCTCAATGTCAAAGAGAAGAGATATTTAGCACCCTCTACATGTAGAATCCCGGTAATCTACACGTTACCAAAAATCCATAAAAACGCAACATCCCCTCCAGCTCGCCCGATAGTGAACGGAATCGGTTCAGTTACCTCCAGATTAGGTGAATATCTAGATAAGTTTTTACAACCGAGCGTGAAAGCAACTCGAGCGTATCTAAAGGACACCACAGATTTATTACAATCACTAGAGAAGGTGAACACAATTCCAAATTCTGAAATATATCTAATCACTGCCGATGTTGCATCGTTATATACGATCATTCAGCATGAGGATGCTTCTTTAGCTCTAAATTGGGCATTGAGCAAAAGGGAGGATATACCACACACCCAGAAAAAGATTTTTGGGTCATGCCCTTGAATTTTGCATGACCCACAATTACTTTTGGTTTGACGGATTCTTTTTTTCACAACAGGTTGGCGTGGCTATGGGAGCGAAGTTCGCTCCCAGCCTCGCCAACCTGTTCATAGCGGAGTGGGAGGACAAACATGTTTTTAGAGATAAAAAACCTCAATTAATTTTATACAGAAGATTCATAGATGACCTCCTATTGATTTGGGAGGGGACGAAAACTGAGGCTATATCATTCATGGATGATTTAAACATCAATACGAATAATATCAAACTAGAATATGTTATCAGCAACCACTCTGTTAATTTTTTGGATGTTACGATTGAACGAGATGTTGGTAAACTCAGAACGAAAGTATTCTTCAAAACAACAGACAGGAACAGCTACCTATCGATTAAAAGTGGACATCATCCTGCCTGGATTCAAAATATACCCAAAGGACAATTCTTGCGGGTTCGTCGAAACTGTACGGAAGACTCCGATTATTATGTACAAGCTCAGATATTGAAGGATAGGTTTTTACAAAAAGGGTATGATGAATCCACTTTGAGTAATACCATCCAACAGGTAGCCTGTATCCCAGGGCTGATTGTTTGGAGAAAAAGAGAACCCCACAGATTGACAATCAACACCAATGGGTTTTTTTAACAGGGTTTCATGTGGAATACAAGGAAGTTGAGAATATTGTAAAAAAAAACACTGGCATATCCTTGGGAGAGATAGGCAATTAGGTGCAATTATTCCTCCAAATCCACGCTTTATCTACGGGAGAGCACCAAACTTTGGTGATCAGGTGGTCCGGAAGATTTTGGATCCCCCAGATCAACGCTTAAAAATAGATATGAAAGGTTTCTTTCCATGCAATAAATGCATTTGCTGCCGAACAGTGAAAATACATAATAGGGGCAAAAATCAAATCATGGGATCTGATGGGAGGACGTTTGAATTAAAAGAATTCACCACGTGTAATTCATCATACGTGGTTTATTTGTTATGGTGCCCTTGTGGCCTTTTATATGTTGGAAGAACAAAAAGATTATTAAGAATTCGTATCTCTGAACATCTTGCCAACATAAGAAAGGGCTATAAGGATCATAGTGTGTCGGTACATTTTAAGGAAAAACACAACCAGGACCCCACTTTAGCACAGTTTTGTGGCATCGATTGTGTATATCCATCTTGGAGGGGCTCTAATAGGGTTAGAGATCTGTCACAACGAGAAACCCAATGGATATTTATTTTAAAATGTCTTTTTCCGAGAGGATTAAATATAGAGCTTGATTTAAATTGCTTTATCAATAACTCTTGACACCCCCATAAATGCTGTGTTTTAAACCCTCTTTAAACACACCTTTTGAATACTGCAGATTCTCACAGAGAAATTAATGCAGCATACTGTATCTCCAATGGTACATTTTTTGTCTGTCAGAGGGTGATATGGAAATATAAGAGTGTGTGGTAGTTGATTCACTCTATATTGTATATTTGAAACCATATCTCAACCCCACCAAATTTTTTTAGATCATTTTTTTAGATTGTTAAAAATATTTTTTTAGCATTACGTTTTAATATGAAAAAAATGTTTTTCAAATTATTTTACTTATTTTAAATGGGTCCTGTATAAATATTTTTATAATATTCTGGGATTTTTTAAACTGATGGTATGAGGTGTATATCTTTACATATTTAACATGTGCTGATCATTAATTGCTTAGATATCATGGTGCCATATTTACACGCAGAAATATGTGCAAAAAACTACATGATCTATGTAATAGATGAATATGCCCTGCTGAATTGTTTTACTAAGTTCCGCCGATAATGATGTCCATATATAAATGTTATAACAGTCATATTAATATGCATATATTAAGTATTAATTCTACCACTACATGTAACCAGATTAATCTATCCGGCTGGTGAACTATGGGGAGAAATTGCATTGCAGGCTGCTTCGGAGGTGGAGGACTTCCGCCCTCACCTCTCAGTAGGCTTTATACATCATTTCCGCCCAAAGGTTAGTAACGCAGGGATTGGCCTCGATGTGGAAGGACCAACCCTCTTTATGGGGATTGGTTCACGGCGCTCGCCACGTACGGGAAATGGTGTGGAGGAGGTGGATATTTGCCCTCACCACACAGCGCGCTCGTATCGACACTTCCGCCCTCAGTTTAGGCGCACTGTGATTTGCTATGACACGAACGGGCCGAGCCTCCTTTTGGGGATTGGCGGGCAGCAATCACCGTGCTTTGATTCGCCAATACGGCGCAAGCAATTTAAAGTTTTTGAGTGTACGGAACTATAAGCCCTATATAAGGGGGGAATTGTCAGCTGTGTGGCCAATCCCACGAATAAGTCACGTGTGATGAAACATGTCGGGGCGTGGCTACACAGCTGATTTTTGATTGTGTGAAAACAGTGGAACCGACGTGACAGGAGGGTGAGAAGCGGATCGCGTTTTAAACCAGTGGATAATAGCAAGAGTGTGGGTGTCTGTTTCCATGACCTAGGAACTTTGCAGTGCAGTGCGGTGGAGGTGGTGAGAATCATTGTTTGCAGTGTTTGCAGGCCCTCCGAGGCTATAGTTCACCAGCTGAAAGATACAACAAAGGGATCTTGAGTTTGCTGTGATTATTGCTGTTTATTTGGATACTTTTGTGAGTGTTTTCATTGAAGATTTGTATGTCTTTGCAATATTACACTATTGTGCAAATCTCTTTGATTTTCATATGGAGCCAATTTAATCACTGTGGTGCAATACGGAGGTTTATGATTTTATTGGAGAAATTCTACACTTGATTTGGAAAATCGTTTAAGCTTTTTTTGCCGAAACACGAGAGTGCTAGGCAAATCATTCTGGTGAGTGACCATTTTGATGGGTGGAGGATTCACGGAGCACGTTTGGTGTGGTGGAAGATCTTTGAAGATTAGAAGATTATTTAACACTCATGAACTTTTTTAGTTTAATTTTTTCACCTTTATTTATTCACGGGTTCATACTTACAGTATTTTTTGGACATTTATTTTATTTCGTGTCACTATAGTTGTGTTTGTTTATCATACACATGAGCGCTGTTTAGTATTTATACTTATGGTATAAGAGTTATCACAATAGTATCTATACTTATCATTTCTATAATGTGCAATTAATACATTTTTTTACATAGTTAATCTGGTTAAAAAAAGACACTAGACCAGGGGTCTCAAACTCAAATTACCTGAGGGCCACAAGACAAGTTTTCATATGCCATGGGGGGCCGCATGCAAACTTTCAAACTTCAAAAACAATAGTACTGGTGTCAGCGAACACATTATTAACCCCCAGCACTGGTGTCAGCGAGCGCATTATTACCACCAGCACTGGTGTAAGTCAGAGTTTGATAAATTTGCTTGGAATCTAGGAGCCAGCTAAAAAAGTTAGGAGCCAGAAAACGCACCACGTCCCGACGAGCTTGCGCGCAGAAGCGAACACATACGCGAGCAGCGCCCGCATATGTAAACGGTGTTCAAACCACACATGTGAGGTATCGCCGCGATTGGTAGAGCGAGAGTAATAATTCTAGCACTAGACCTCCTCTGTAACTTAAAACATGCAACCTGTAGATTTTTTTAAACGTCGCCTATGAAGATTTTAAAGGGTAAAAAAGTTTGTCGGCATTCCACGAGCGCATGTAATTTTGAAGCGTGACATGTTGGGTATGAATTTACTCGGCGTAACATTATCTTTCATAATATTAAAAAAAATGGGGATAACTTTACTGTTGTCTTATTTTTTTATTTAAAAAAAGTGTAATTTTTTCCCAAAAAAGTGCGCTTGTAAGACCGCTGCGCAAATACGGCGCAACAGAAAGTATTGCAATGATCGCCATTTTATTCTCTAGGGTGTTAGGATAAAAAATATATATCATGTTTGGGGGTTCTAATTAGAAGGAAGAAGATGGCAGTGAAAATAGTGTAAAATGACATTAGAATTGCTGTTTAACTTGTAATGCTTAACTTGTAATACCAACGGCCACCACCAGATGGCGCCAGCTCACAAAAAAAAAAAAACATTTTTTTTTCCTCTTTGCTCCCCCCACTTCCGCCCTGCCTGCGGGCCATTTATAACTGGTCCGCGGGCCGGTACTTTGAGACCACTGCACTAGACCATCCAGTTAAAGCAACAAACATTTATACGTACCTTCAAATCTCTTTCTTGGAGTATATTATGGGATGCAGACCTCTCCCCTCTGTTATCATGATCCACTCTTACTATTGTTTGCTTACTAAACTTAGGTATGCTGGTTGTGGGAGGTGTTATACTGGGTTTCCTTCCAGCTTTGTTTTGCTAGTGTCCAATCTCCTGCAGGCAGCAGCATAACCTAAAGTACTTCATCCTAGGTCCCATAATTTACTTGAAGAAAAGGATTTTTTGTCAAAAATCCAATTTTTGTTTTAATTTTCTTTCCATGTAAATGAGTATTCAAACTGAACACAACTTCACCATGTTCACTAAACTTAGTAAGTATTCTCTACTGCTTTGATAAATCATCTAACAGCTTGAAAGAAATGAAAATACCGTAAATACCCAGAAAAGGTCTTCATGCATTTTCACTTAGATATGTATTTCCTACAAATACATGGGGATAATATGACATTAGGTGCCCCCTGGCTTGCAGCATTTTTTGGGTAACAATGTGGATGGTGAATTTTTCTAGTTGGAAATAAAAAAAGTGTGCCGCAGTGAGTGTGTTGTGTTGATTTTGTGTATCATAGCTGAGGGTGACAGGCTGTTGTCTGCAGGGTAAATACCTATGAGTGTGTGTTTGTGAGTCAGTGTCATGCGGGAACATGCTGGCTGAACGTATATGGGGGATATAGGGAAAGCAGCCTTACAGCAATGCACACTGACCAAATTACACATGTCCTAATTCCTGCTTGTGTCCTTGTTATGAATCCAAGTTACTGTACTTTTTTCTATGTACTAGTTGGACAAAATTACATTTGCATATACCTTTAAGGCTAACTCAACCCAAATGAATAATTTTGTTTTCTTGCGGTTTGCTGGCTTCTTAAATTATGTAGGGGCTTCAGAGGGGAGACCTTCCTACCAGTTCCCACTCCCACCTAACTGACAGTAATTATAATGATTCTACAAAAAATTTTATATCATCAGGTCACAAAACCCGTGTCATGGCCTTGTGGGAGAAGGTGGAACCACAAACAGCAACAAACAAATCACAACAATGGAGTCTCTAAGATATGCAAGATCATAGCAAATGATTTAAAGCAAGGAAAAGTAATTTTCAAGGCACAATAAAAAACAAACCTGCATCTCTGTAATACCTGCACATTTTCCCATGTTTCATCCCTTTAAATACCCTGCAAGTACAGAAATCAAGTAGACGCATGCTTGGAAGCATTGAACTTCATTTTTTTCAGCACGTCGTTGTGTTTTACATCACCGCATTCTGACACGATCGGTTTTTTAACTGATGGTGTGTAGGCACGACAGACCATCAGTCAGCTTCATAGGTTAACCTAGGACAACGGTCCTTCAGACCGTTGTCCTCTGGTTAACCTATTGTGTGTACAAGGCCTTAAAGAAAATGTAATCCAGAGAATTGAATGTATATGTTTGAGCATGGGAGTTATTAGAGGGATGGCATATTCTTTTTGTTTTCACAACATTATTTTTATTCATTTTAAAGAATGCAATATCACTCATAATAAATACCCATGCAGAGGTTGACAGTTGCATTGTATTGGAGGGCGAATGTGTATGTATTGTAAGATAACCAGTAGTGAGAGCATAACAGGTGCCCCATTACACGAGTCCCTTAAAGGAGTTGTAAAGGAAAAACATTTTTTTGCTGAAATTACTGTTTACAGAGTATAGAGACATAATAGTTAACTGTTTCCTTTTAAAAATGATTCAAAATAGATAAAAACCAATCATATAATGTACCTGTAGTTTCTAGTTTCGTTTTTGCATGTTGTTTCCTGCCTCTGTGATGTACAGAGCCACCGAGCCAATACAGGGCAGTGATGGTTTGGAAAACGAAACTGATTGGTGCTGAGGGGTTTTACACACACAGTAATCACACCTCCTTGATTAGTGACCACAGAGAGAAAGCTCTCAGTACTGTGGTTATCAGGAAACAGACAACCAGGAAGTGTGGAGATCAGAGAAGAATTACAGTAACTTGAGAGCAAAAACGAACAATGAGGACATGAAAACAGCACTGCATTAATGTAAAGGAAGCTATTAAGTTAAAAAAAAAATCCTTTACAAACCCTTTAAGGAGTTTAAACAATAAGTTTAAAAAAATGAAATACAGCAGCATACTTTGCAATACTATGTTTGAGGTTTAACTTCTGTTTTCACCTAAGTGTAATTTCACTTTAAAAAACCCTTAATCCTCTGTTCCCATTTTTAGGATGACTATGTTGCTTTGCAAGGTTCTCTCAAGACCTGCCATAGCCACCCCTAGGAGCATGCTACTGTCCAGCATTGCAGCCTGACATGTCAGCTAGTACTGACAGCTGCTGGGCAAGCAGGGATCTGTACTGGGGCAATCTCTACTGGGGGGGTGATCTGTACTTGGAAAGGAAATCTGTACTCTGGGAAGATCTGTACTGGGGGTGATGCCGCGTATACACGATCGGTCAAACCGATGAGAACGGTCTGATGAACCGTTTTTATTGGACCAAACCGATCGTGTGTAGGTCCCATCGGTTATTTATCCATAGGTTAAAAAAAAGCAATCTTGTTTTAAATTTAACCGATGGATACCTAACCGATAGAAAAAAAACGATTGTTTGTAGGCACGTCCATCGGTTAAAAATCCACACATGCTCAGAATCAAGTCGACGCATGCTTGGAAGCATTAAACTTCATTTTTTTCAGCACGTCGTTGTGTTTTACGTCACCGCGTTCTGACACGATTGTTTTTTTAACTGATGGTGTGTAGGCATGACTGACCTGATGAACCGATGAAAATGGTCCATCAGACCGTTTTCATCGGATGGACCGATCGTGTGTACAGGGCATAAGAGTGTCGTATTGGAGGGAAGATCTGTATTATTAGGAAGATCTATAATTGGGAGTGGAGATCTGTACTAGAGGGAGGAGGGGCAAAGATCTGCACTGGGGGAGGGATCAGTACTGGAGGGAGGGGGTCTGTATTGGGGGGGCAGAGATCTGTACTGGAGGAGAGATTTTCTACAGGGAGGGGGAGATCTGTACTGGATGGAAATATCTGTACTTGGGGGAGATCTGTACTGGATAGAGGGAGATCTTTTTTTGGAAAAAATCTATACTTGGGGGGAGACCTGTACTGAAGGTAAAGGATATGTATGAGGAAAGATTTGTATTAGTTAGAGGAGATCTGAACGGGGAGAGATTTGTACTGGGTGGGGAGAGATCTGTATTGGGAAGAGAAATCTGTACTTGGTGGAAGGATTTGAGTTGGTGGTGATACATATCTGTACAGGGTGGAGAGATCTGTACTACTGGGAAATCTGTAGAGGGAAGAGATCTGTAGTGGGGGGAGCAATTCTGTCCTGAGGAAGATCAGTACTGGGGGTAAGAAACTTATATAGGGAAGAGTTCTATCTGTACTGGGGGGGGGGGGGATATTTGTACTGGGGAGAGAGACTTGTACTGCAGGGAGAGATCTGTACTAGGGAGGAGAGATCTGTACGGGGGGAAGAGATCTGTACTAGGGAGGAGAGATCTGTACGGGGGGAAGAGATCTGAATGGGGGGAAGAGATCTGTACTAGGGAGGAGAGATCTGTACGGGGGAAGAGATCTGTACTAGGGAGGAGAGATCTGTATGGGGGGAAGAGATCTGTACTAGGGAGGAGAGATCTGTACGGGGGAAGAGATCTGTACTAGGGAGGAGAGATCTGTACGGGGGGAAGAGATCTGTACTAGGGAGGAGAGATCTGTACGGGGGGAAGAGATCTGTACTAGGGGGAAGAGATCTGTACTAGGGAGGGGAGATCTGTACGGGGGGAAGAGATCTGTACTAGGGAGGAGAGATCTGTACGGGGGAAGAGATCTGTACTAGGGAGGAGAGATCTATACGGGGGAAGAGATCTGTACTAGGGAGGAGAGATCTGTACGGGGGGAAGAGATCTGTACTAGGGAGGAGAGATCTGTACGGGGGAAGAGATCTGTACTAGGGAGGAGAGATCTGTACGGGGGGAAGAGATCTGTACTAGGGAGGAGAGATCTGTACGGGGGGAAGAGATCTGTACTAGGGAGGAGAGATCTGTACTAGGGAGGAGAGATCTGTACGGGGGGAAGAGATCTGTACTAGGGAGGAGAGATCTGTACGGGGGGAAGAGATCTGTACTAGGGAGGAGAGATCTGTACGGGGGAAGAGATCTGTACTAGGGAGGAGAGATCTATACGGGGGAAGAGATCTGTACTAGGGAGGAGAGATCTGTACGGGGGGAAGAGATCTGTACTAGGGAGGAGAGATCTGTACGGGGGGAAGAGATCTGTACTAGGGAGGAGAGATCTGTACGGGGGGGGAGAGATCTGTACTAGGGAGGAGAGATCTGTACGGGGGAAGAGATCTGTACTAGGGAGGAGAGATCTGTACGGGGGGAAGAGATCTGTACTAGGGAGGAGAGATCTGTACGGGGGAGGAGACATCTGTACTAGGGAGGAGAGATCTGTACTGGGGGAAGAGATCTGTACAGGGGGAAGAGATCTGTACTAGGGAGGAGAGATCTGTATTGGGGGAAGAGATCTGTACTAGGGAGGAGAGATCTATACGGGGGAAGAGATCTGTACTAGGGAGGAGAGATCTGTACTGGGGGAAGAGATCTGTACTAGGGAGGAGAGATCTGTACGGGGGGAAGAGATCTGTACTAGGGAGGAGAGATCTGTACGGGGGGGGAGAGATCTGTACTAGGGAGGAGAGATCTGTACGGGGGGAAGAGATCTGTACAGGGGGAAGAGATCTGTACTAGGGAGGAGAGATCTGTATTGGGGGAAGAGATCTGTTTTGGGGAAAATAAATTTGTAATCTAGGAAGAGATCTGTACTGTAAACAGAGGAAGGGGGACAAGTACAAGTAGTGAGTAGGCTGAAATAGGTAGTAAACTGTAAAGAAAAAAATACTTATGACAGACTTACCTATAAAAGGTTTCCCTCCAGCGGTAAGCTGACAGGGATTCCATCTTCACCCGGTCTTCCTTCTGGGTTCACAGGCTCCGGCCGTTTGAATGGCTGAACCGAAATGACGTCACTCCCACACAAAATGTAATTTGCATACAGTGTTGCATGCAGTGTCATCTTAAGAGCATTATAGGCCCCCGGGCAATACAGTGCACAGGGGCCCTGTCTACACAATCCCGCACGAGAATTTACTGACAAAAATCATAAAATTTACTGGCAGAACCACATTTTTTACTGCCAGTGCAAAAAAAGTACCTAAAATTACAGTGTTTTCAGTGCCGAACAATGCAAATGTCAGTATTTAAACTATAAACATATACAGTAGCTATTGCTATTAGCAATGTGTTTAAGTTAAACAAAAGTAAAAAAAAAATGTCTTCATTGACATGAAGGTCAGGTTACTATAACCCAGCCAGCACAGAGTTTCCTCTTACATCAGAGTCTGCAGGATTCCCCCTTACAGTGAAAGGCAACTCTTATGTAAAGGGGAACGCTGCAGATCATGATCTAAGGAGGGAACTCTGATGTGGAGGGGGGCTCTGGTGACCAGAGACCACCTTATATCAGAGTCTACTGCTTTCTCTTTCCCACTTACATCAGGGTCCGCAGACTGAGTTCCCCCTTGCATTGTAACGGGGAATCCTGCAGACCCTGATGTAAAGGGGAACTCTGATGTGGGGGGCACTCTGGTGAGTAAATACACTAAGGTAAGGGGGGTCACTAATATAGGAGGAGAAACTTTATATCAGTGCCCCCTTACATTTTTTTACATCAGCAACCCCCCGCACTCGTGGAGGACTGGATCTTCTCTGTGATTTCCGCATACTGGGCATGGGCAGTTCTAACCCGTCACTCTCCACAATTTTTTACTGGAGTTGCTGGGCAGCTGGTGGGGCCCCCCAGGCAAGCAGGGCCCCCGGGCAACTTCCCAGCGTGCCCAATGGAAAAGATGGCCCTGGTTGCATGACCAAGTAGTTGCCAGTTAAAGCAGTGTAGTGCTGATTGGCAAAAATTGTCCTAGTGATGAAGGGGATAAAACCATCCGGTAGTCAAGTGGTTAAATTTATCAACTTTTATTTATGCATGCAAAACATTTATCCCAAAAAGGTGCTGTTACCGCTTTCAAAGTGTGAGCTGGAGTTTGGCTTCAGTTTGTTAGTGGTCCTAAATCTGCTAATACACTTAACACTCCCCTTCCCCCAGACTGACAATGCTGCTGTCTGCTGTGCCTCCTCTATGCATTCCTCTAGAGTTGTTTCTCACAAATATAGAAGGTGTGTTACTGGTTTAGATCGCTAGGTGAAAACAGAGGGGGGAAAAGCCGAAATAAGAAAACAAATGCAGCCAGAACATCTAAGGATTGGCAAGCTGCAATATATAAAATTCTTGGTTTTGGGTTTGATACTGCTTTAATGCGAATGTGAAAATTATTTTAATACTTTTGCTATGACGCTCCATTGTGCATAGTTATACTTTTCCATGAGGATCAACTATACTCTACAGTAAAACCTTGGTTTGAGAGCATAATTTATTCCAGAAATATGCTTGTAATCCAAAGCACTTGTATATCAAAGCATTTTTTTTACAGAGTATAAAAGAGAAGAGAGGCACCTCTAAGTGTAGCAATAAGTTGCTAAATGTTGTAACTTCATTAAATGTAACCATATTGCTACACTTAGAGGCGCCTCTCTTCTCTTTTATACTCAGTTGTGACATGATGCTACTCTTATATTAAGATATCGCTTGTATATCAAGGCAAAATGTATTAAAACATTTTGCTTGTCTTGCAAAATGCTCTCAAACCAAGTTACTCTCAAACCAAGGTTTTGCTGTATTTGTATGAACCTCAATATTCAAAAAAGTACTTGTTGGTGTGGGCTTCCTTGATAAAAGTACATTTACCACCAGCACTACATGCATGTGAATTAATGCTTTAAAAATAATTATATTTTAATTAAAATGGTTGAAAAGTCTCAAGATTTTTCACCTTATTGCATGCTATCATTGGCTTCCACTGCTGTCAATAAAAAGCTGTGACACAGGAGCCGGGGGCAGGGCCTGAGTCCTGCTGTCTGTGTCAATGGACGGAGCAGCAGAACTTGGGCGCGAACCTGTACGGGTGCCCCCCATGGAAAGTGGTTTTCTATGGAGGCACCCGATGAAGAGGTGGGGCTTGGAGCACCACCAGGGGACCCCATAAGAAGAAGATTGGGGCTGCTTTGTGCAAAACCATTACACAGAGCAGGTAAGTATAACATGTTTGTTATTTGGACAAAAAAAAAAAAAAAAGCGGAAGGTTTACAATCACTTTAACTAAAATGTAATGATAGATTTACTTTAAGAAGTAGAACTACCCCGAGGGGTACACATGTCACTAGATTAGACACGGTTGTGTATAGTGACAGTTAATTTGACTTCTTTCTGCAGTTATTGCATGAGAAAATATGTTGTGTTTGCATTTTGCTGGTTCCTGTATTACCTTCCAGCATTCTAGGCTAACTATCTTACATACAAGGAAAGGTTTAATGATATTCACAACCACTTCAAGCCACTCTGCGATTATAAGAAAAAAAAGTTCTGCCTGCAAACAAAGCATTTAAAGCATTAAAACATTTTGTTTTCATTATGTTTGCCTTTTTTTTTACAATGCTTTTTCTTTTTTGGAGGGGGGGGGGGATGTCAGTGTGTTTTTTTTTTATTATTTACAATTTAATCTTTTCAATATTTATTTATTACAATTCTTTTTATTTATTTTTATTCTTTTCATTAGCCCTGTTGGGGGTGGCTTTGGTCTTAACAGACCCCTGAGATCTCCCCTTTGAGATAGGGAAAAGGGCTGAGTATGGACATTCCCAAGTCCTTTTCTCTGCAGCCTCAGCTGCACTGAAGATGAATGGACAGGAGACAGAGGCTCCTCTCCATTCATAAACTGAAGCATCGTAAACTATGCTCAATACACAGTTATGAATGAGCAGAGTCAGTGATCATCGAGTCTGTGCATTCGGAGAAGGAACGAGCCGGTAAATGACATACCACAGAGGGGGACCAGAGTCAGGAGGGGGACCGAGGAGCATGGAGGGGGACTGAATGAGGATATGGAGATAGTCCGGGGTGATCGGTGCAGCGTTTGGGAGGAGTTACAATCACCGATCTCCGCTTATAGATTTTAATAAAGCTGCTAAAAGTGGCCGGAGGGAGAGGAGGAGAAGCGGCTGTCAGCTGCTTTATTGAAATGTATACAGGGAGATCGGTGTTTGTAACTCCCCCCCCCCCCCCCCCCCCGCGCATCACCCCTGACTGTCCAGGTATCGGATTAAAGGGTAACTCCACTTTCGTGGGGAAAAAAATAACAAATAAAGAAAAAATAATATAGGGCAGGGCTCAAAATTTCAAGCCCTGAGCTACTAGCCAGGCCTCAAGAGGTACTCGCCACCAGTTGCCCCACCTAATTCATACACTGCTCCATGCCTAATTGCGCCCCTAAACACGCCCTCGTAGATTAGCTCATGGAATGACACTGTTAAATGTTTTATGCAGAATCAAGTTACACAATTAAATATTACCAAAAACAACTTTAACAAAATGGGACAGGGCACTGGGGGCAGACCAGAGGGACAGGGCACTGGGGGCAGACCAGAGGGACAGGGCACTAGAACTGGATCTCTTCCCCATTCTTTTGCTGTCTCCTCTGCAACTCCCATTCATCCATCCTCTCTCTCCCTCTCCTATTCATCTCATCATCAGGAGCCTGTGTGTGCGGCTCCACGTTTGCATGTCCCCACTTCCCCCTTTTATTCAGGCTGGCAGTGAGGAGAGGAGCTGCAGCACAGCGGGAGGGAGTACAATCCAGCGCCAAGATACACACAACTGCACAGCCGTTGACACCATAGCACAGCACACATTGAGACCAGTCTGCTCACAGTGCTCAGGCTGAACTGCTGGACGCCTACATAGAGCACAAGGAGAAGAAAACTGCACCAACTGGAAGGCTGCCACTCTCATGTCAGGGCAACTTTCAGTGAGCGCTGCACTGCCTACCTGGGACACCCGGAGTGGTAATTTTCGCAATCCTCCACCTGACTCATTACTTCCTGCTCCCTGCTCTCCAGCTACATTGGTCGGGGGGGGGGAGGGGGCAGGCTCAGAGAGGTCATACTGTTAGGTCCCATGGCCTAATGAGAATTGTAAGGAGAGCACCTGTGTACTGCTCTGCCTGTGCGCGGCTCACCAGACTACTTTTCCCGAGCATGCACCTTTCCTCTTCGGCCGCCAATCGCATCGGGGCTCTAAGTGTAGGCACAGATTGAAGGGACATTGGTCATGCAGCCCTGTCATCACTCGCCCCCAGCTTAAATCCACTCGCCAAATGCTAGCAGGCGAGTGGAAATTTTGAGGGCTGATATAGGGCATATAATTGCGACACTATTCATAATATAATTGAATGTTATTTAAAATTGCCTTTCCTTTTCAATCTGCAGCTCTGTAATGTTCTGAGAATGTATTGCAATATGGCTACCTGGGGTTGTTTTGGACACAGAGTGTGTACTGAACACTCGCCAGAAACATAATTTCCTGTTTGTGTGATTGGCTCACCAATTTTCCCAGAAGTCTGAACTAAGATACAAGTTTTCAGGTATCTCCTGCAACAAAAATGTAATTTTTTGAGAGATAATTTCAATAGGAACCCATCTAAATGGATGCAGGCTCAGCAGATTTCTTCATTAGTGCCCTGCTGCCACAACTGACAGTTAATTATGAAACCACTCCCATTAGACCCAGAAAAATACATATGGATTTCTTCAGAATAACAAAAGGTAGAAATCTGCAACAAAGTTTGTTATACTCCTTGTAATGTATATAGATCGCCCAGAGGGGAATTTTTTTTCACTTTAAGCATCGGAGCATAAGTACAAGTACTCGGGCAAATGCTCGGTATCGGCACCGATACTACTATCGGTATTGGTGCAACCCTAGGGAACACAAAATGTACCAACGAAATCCAGAAAGTGAATATCGAATAGAGTTCTTGATTGTGCAAAAATAAAGAGTCAGAAGATGAACGTGATCAAAAATCACTAGCATACTCCACCACCCAGTGTAAAATGGACTCTTACCAGAGTTGCAGGACTCTATTATAGAGTCAAATGCGCTCAATATAGTGTATCATCACATATCCTTCAGGAACAGTGTTCAGTGCTTCCAATATATTTCAATGGAAGTAGGGAAAATTATGTGCATTGTGGATATAAAATGAAGAAAACATCCACATGTAATACCGTAGACACTCTTTTATTATGCAAAAACGGGATTAAAAGTACTCACATTTCAGAAGATAAAAGCAAGCATGTAAAATCAATCTGTCAGGAAAGGTTCCATCCGCTGGTAATATCTATCATTTGGCATGCAGTACTGAGGTCTACCAGGAGGTGTCTCCTGGCAGTTTTGAACTGTCAGGGGAACTTCTCCATGCTGGTGTTATGTCATCCTTGGGCCGCAGTACTGGCATCCACCAGCGGATGGATCCTGGCAGTGTGGAGGAGACAGCACCTTTTGCGCTCAGGTGTGACTTGAGGCCAATTACAGGCATTCCTATAAATACCCGGCAAGTACAAACATACCTGGCCCTGGTATCGTCCTCGTGCCCTGATCTGTACCTGCTGCCTGATTATCTGAACCTGTTCCTGAAATCTGCTACCTGAGTTCCTGATCCTGTCTCCCTGTCCTGACCATCCATCCTCTCCCTGTCCTGTGTTCCTTACCCCATCTGCTGATCTCCCTGTGTATGACCTTGGCCTGGCTAACATTTATGTTTCTGGAATATCCCTTGTCCATCTGCCGATCTGCTGTGTATGACACTGGCCTGGCTATTGTTTATGATTCTGGCATTTCCCATTTATTGTACATATCTGTCTGTTGATATTTGTGGGTCTCTGTCTATTGGTTGGTTTGTTGCACTGTTTCATATTGGAGGTGGTTGTATTTATATTATTCACTTACCTAAATAAATCATTATATTTTCACTTATATGTGTTTGGTGTTCCTCTGTTGCTAGCCACACAGTTCTGGTCACACCTGGTACATTACACAATCCAAGGAGTATAGACCATGCATGGAGTAAATATGTTGGTGTACACAGCAGGACAAGCGTGGCAACGGCATGTACATAGCCTCCGCCCTGCATGTTTCGTCACAACTGACGTCATCAGGGAAATGTACTAAAGTCACAAAAATTCTCGTACGACAGAAGATAACTTCAGAAGTGACATAATGTATTGTATTGTGTTGTAATGTATTCTTTAATTTCCGAACATTCATGGTCCTGACTCCTGATCACACAATTTGTTTCTTACAAATACCATATTAATTACACAGAAATCGTTTGTTCTGTTATCGTACAAGAAAAAATGTTGTGCTTTTCCATTCAGATATTTTTGCATGAACTGTCATTATTGGCTCTTAAAAGCTGTGTACTAACAATCAGATTATCAGACAATCGCTCTGAAAGCGGTATTTTTCATAGAATTTTCACATTGTGTATACTATGCTTATACTAGGAAGGTCGGTTTAGGTAATATTGTTACTTGAGTTTAGATAGCATTGTTTTTTAATTGCATATACAGTAATAGCAGTTAAATCCAGTGCTGTATAATTGGATAGTGAATTTCATGTTGACAGACACTATCCTTTGGCTTTATTTAATAAAGACCCAAAAAAACAGATGTAATTTATCTATGTATAGCAGTCATCATGGGTTTCTGCACTTCTCAATATGCCACTACTCTTTCCACAGCATGTCATTTGTTGGAATGATAGCTAGATATGAGCTAGTCAATCTATCAAGGTTGAGACTATACCTTACCACCACTGACAAGTGATATCTTTTAGTTTGTAAGAAAAAAGGAAAAAAAAGCTTCAAATTGAAAAATTGGAAAAAAAAATATCATCTAATCGGAGACACCAAGGACACCGGTTGGTATTCATATAGTGGAAACCGTCCAGCACCCGCTTGGGTGCTCCTGTAAAGATGTAGTTTCCTCCAGTCGGGACCCAGGAATCGAGTATTATAGATGATCATCCAAGATGAGCTGACAATAGTTTAGATGCAAACTAAAATTACCGTATTTTCCGCTCTATAAGACGCACCTGACCACCTAGGTTTTAGAGGAGGAAAACAAGAAGAAAAAATATTCTTAACCAAATGGTGTACTAAAATATTTACCAGTGCCCATGAAATGCAGCCAGACCATTGCCAAAGAAATGCAGCCAGACCATTGCCAATAATGCAGCCAGACTACTGCCAATATTGCAGCCTTACCTGTGCCATCGCTCGGGCTACTCTATCTTCTCGGCAAGTGTCAGGACATGTCGGGCTGGCTCCTGTGTGTGGCTGGCTGGTTTCCTGGTGTGGATGGGTCACCCTGGGTGCCTGGATGGCACCCTGCTGTGGGTATGTCGCTGTAGGTGGCTGGCTGGCACCCTGCTGCGGGTCAGTGGTTGGCTGGCACGATGCACCCTACTGTGGCTGACAGAGAGGGGTGGGATGACGAAGGGGTGCTGATAGAAAGGGGGGCTGACAGAGGAGGAGGCGGTGCTGATAGAGGGGGAGGGGGCGCTGACAGAGGGGGAGGTAGAGAAAGGGGGCTGACTGACAGAGAGGGAGGGAGCGCTGATAATAAGGGGGGGCTGATAGAAAGGGGGCACTGACAGAGAGGGGTGGGCTCATAGAAAGGGGGGCTGATAAAGAGGGGGCACTGACAGACAGAGGGGGAGGTGGGTTGAAAGAGAGAGGGGTGGGCTGATAGAGAGGGAGAGGGGCAGACAGAGGTGTGGGCTGACTGATAGAAAGGAAGAGGGGCTCACAGTGTGACAGAGGGATCAGAGGGAGACCTCAGGAGACACAGCACGCCAGGCAGAGAAGCAGGACTCACACGTGCAGCGTGCAGTTTGGTCACTCACAGACCACACAGACCAACCCCGCCTCCACATTCGCCAATTACAGATGCCCATGTCAGCCGCCCGGCCAATCACAGGGCGCTCGTCGCTGGGCTTGCAGCGTTCAGTATGTGTGTCGGTCCACCGCTGCAAGTGCCGCTATATCGAGTCGGCTGACAGGGGTTGCATTTATGCGGGTGGGGGGCTTGGCTTTTTCCCTTTCCATAGCCCATAACACAGCACTGAGCTGGGGGAGTTTCTGGCAGTGGCGGGGGATGTTGACAGCGGTGGCAGGGTGCAGTGCCTGATCCACATTCGTTCCATAAGACGCAGACACATTTTCTCCCATATTTTTTGGGGTGGGGAAAGTGCATCTTATGGTCCGAAAAATACGGTAACTTTATTGTAAAAACACACAGTATATAGCACACCAGATCAGGTGAACCTAACCTAATCACATGATCATATGCAAAGGAAACTGTATGCAGGAATATAATTAACATAGCTAAAGAACAGCCAACATAAACATAAACAATAAGCTAATTAAACAACTAGACACCTCGGTGACTCAGGGCCCACCCCGAGCATTTGGCACCAAGGCCACAACCCTGTATACAAAGTACATTACGCATTATCATAAGCATAAATATCCCACAATGGTTTGGTAACAATGTAAAGTGGTCACAATATTAATCACATCTCCAAGAGATGATCAGACCGACAGAAACAATAGGTGACTCAACGAACAATGGGAATGCACACCTAGGAGTCAAACAGTGGGACATTTAACACATAACACCTTAAACTGATTACAGTATATCAGGAGACCCAAGAATCAGGTTGCTTTAAGCTGATCATATTAACATCTTCGATGAGTCTCACAGTCTTAAGCAGTCATTGCTGGTTTGGGCATAGAAGGCCCCAAATATGTACCTCAACCTTCCAGTTCCCCGAGTCTGTGTGTTTTGGGGAGACATGGGCTTAAATCCAAAGCAAGACCATGCCAAGGTCCCCCAAGCACACACCTCCCAAAGAGTAGTGCTCCCTTAAAATTCAGGGTCCATAGTCAGTAGGCAAAAGTCCACCCTGCAGTCCCTTCCAAAAGCCCCTGTCCTGTTTGGGTCTGTAACACCTGGCTAGAAAACTTTGAGTGTGGGAAAAAACAAACAGGTTTCTAAATTTAGCACAAGAAATTATCATTTTAAATATAGATTTTTAATTATATGACTTAATCTGTAATGTTAACCTGAAAATTTCCAACTTTGTGTAAGTTTTCAATGATAATTACAGTGTAATGCCATGTACACACGATCAGATTTTCTGACAAGAAAAATCCGATGTGAGCTTTTGGTCGGAAATTCCGACCTTGTGTAGGCTCCATCTGACTTTTCCTGTCGGAATTTCCTCCAACAAAAATTTGAGAGCTGGTTCTCAAATTTTCCTACGGAAAAAATTCCGATCGGAAAATCCAATCGTTTGTGGCAATTCCAACGTGCAGCATTCCGACTCATGCTCATGCATTGAACTTAATTTTCTCGGCTCGTCGTAGTGTTGTACGTCACCGTGTTCTTGACGGTCGAAAGTTCTGAGAACTTTTGTATGCAAGCCAAGCTTGAGCAGAATTCCGTCGGAAAAACCATCCAATCGTGTGCACGGGGCATAATGCATTACATTTTACTGTGTGTTCCCTGACTGTATTCCTTTATTTATTCTTTAAAATAAACCACAAGGCTTGTTTACCAACATTTTTTCATCTGCAAATAATGTTATCACCTCTCCTGACATTTTACTGATCTGGAAACACAGGGCCAAATTCTCAAAAACTGTGCGTAACTTAAATTTCAGCAGTTAAGTTACACTGACTTAAAATTTCTACCTAAGTGCCTGATCGTCAAAGCACTTAGGTAGAAATTACACGCTGTGTAACTTAAGTGCCGCCGTCGTAAGGCGGTCCTCCTCTCCTGGGGGCGTTTTAAATTTAAATGAGGCGCGCTCCCGCGCCGGCCGTACTGCGCATGCGTGTGACGTCATTTTCCCGACGTGCAGCGCGCGAACGTAATTAACGCCGGTCGGCTTTGAGAATTTCGACGGGACACTAAAGTTGCGACGGGTGAAAAAAAAAGACGCGCCGGGAAAACAATTAATTATAAAAAAAAATGACAGCGTCGCTCAGCATGCATTCCTGAGAGGGAGAACTCCATGCCAATTTTCAAAGAAAAAACCGACATGGGTTCCCCCCCCAGGAGCATACCAGGCCCTTAGGTCTGGTATGGGTTGTAAGGAGACCCCCCCCACGCCGAAAAATTGACGTAGGGGGTCCCCCTACAATCCATACCAGACCCGTATCCAAAGCACGCTACCCGGCCGGCCAGGAAGGGAGTGGGGACGAGCGAGCGTCCCCCCCCCCTCCTGAGCCGTGCCAGGCCGCATGCCCTCAACATGGGGGGGTTGGGTGCTCTGGGGCAGGGGGGCGCACTGCGGGCCCCCCCACTAGTGTTGAGCAGAATATGCCATATTCGATTTCGCGATATATCTCGAATATATATTCGAATATTCGAGATATATTCGCTAAATTCGAATATTCGTGATATTTTATCGAAATTAATTGAATGCGATTTTTCGCTATTGCGAATGCGAAAATAATTGCGATTTTTTAATAACTGCGGTAGGAGCGCTCTGATTGGCTTAGAATATTCGTGATATTTTATCGAAATATCGCAACATGCGAATGCGATATTTATTGCGCAATTTCGAGATATGCTGGAGGAGCGCTCTGATTGGCTCAGAATATTCGTGATATTTTATCGAAATATCGCAACATGCGAATGCGATATTTATTGCGCAATTTCGAGATATGCTGGAGGAGCGCTCTGATTGGCTCAGAATATTCGTGATATTTTATCGAAATATCGCAACATGCGATTGCGATATTTATTGCGCAATTTCGAGATATGCTGGAGGAGCGCTCTGATTGGCTCAGAATATTCCTGATATTTTATCGAAATATCGCAACATGCGAATGCGATATTTATTGCGCAATTTCGAGATATGCTGGAGGAGCGCTCTGATTGGCTCAGAATATTCCTGATATTTTATCGAAATATCGCAACATGCGAATGCGAAATTTATTGCAGATATTTCGAAAACTGCTGTAGCAGCACTCTGAAATCGAATATGTATGATATTTTAACCAAAATACATATTGCGATTGCGATTTTTCGATCGCGCATGCGCAATTGCGCGAACAACACGCGACCATTTCCTGGAGCCTTGCCAGTTTCCCAATATTACAGCAACATGGTGGGAAGCAATTTCTCAAAGTCTGAGGAAAAGTTGCTGATTTGTGTAAGTATTTTGACCACTGTTATTTCATCATCTTCAACTGCATTTAAGTCTAGTTTAAAAGTTAGTATATATGATCAGATATTAGTATTTAACCAAAAATGTGTCTCCTGCTTTTACAAAACTACAAGTCCCAGCATGCCTGGACAGCTGCAGACACCCTGGTTGGCAAATGTGTATTTAGGCACTTTTCCTTGTTATTTAGCATAATGAATTTAAAATTTTTTTGGACATAGGACGTATGCGAACGTCCTGACTTCAGTGTCCTCAAGGCCCAAGGACGTTCGAATACATATTGCCCTTTAGATGTTGCAGAACTACAACTTCCAGCATGCCTGGGAATGCTGGCACTTCTAGTATTGTAAGTTCTGCAGGCCCACATTTTTCAGGCCTTTATGCACGGGTCTCTAAACTGTGGCACCCTAGATGCAGCAAAAGTAAAATTCTTAGCATGCACTGACAGACCGTGGCTGATGGGAGTAGTAGTTTTGCAACAGCTGGAGGTGGACTGGTCTTGAAACCCAGAGTTAGGTAACAAACCCGTAGTGTTTTGCAACCATTCTGCCTCCAGCTGGTTATTTTCTGTTGAAAAGCCTGTGGCGTGCAAAACACAACCCAAAAACTCCACCCGGTGCAAGGAAAAATTTGCACACACCTAAAGAGTGACATCACAAAAAACTGCGACGGTTGCATACGTCAGTGGTCCTCCGAAAAGGTCCCGTCTCTGACCCCCCGGGGCGTTAGGCTCCTAGGCTCCTGACAGGGAAAAGAGTTACTGTGGTCCATACAGCCGAAGCCATATGGACCCATCTCGGTCCAAGCAGCGCAATCAACACGCGAACAACACGCGACCATTTCCTGGAGCCTTGCCAGTTTCCAACTTATGATCGCAGCGCAATCACACAGCAACATGGTTGGAAGCAATTTCACTAAGTCTGAGGAAAAGTTGCTGATTTGTGTAAGTATTTTGACCACTGTTATTTCATCATCTTCAACTGCATTTAAGTCTAGTTTAAAAGTTAGTATATATGATCAGATATTAGTATTTAACCAAAAATGTGTCTCCTGCTTTTACAAAACTACAAGTCCCAGCCCAGCCCAGCATTTTAGTCTAGTTTAAAAGTTAGTATATATGATCATATATTAGTATTTCACAAAAAATGTGTCTCCTGCTTTTACAAAACTACAAGTCCCAGCATGCCTGGACAGCTGCAGACACCCTGGTTGGCAAATGTGTATTTAGGCACTTTTCCTTGTTATTTAGCATAATGAATTTAAAAATTTTTTGGACATAGGACGTATGCGAACGTCCTGACTTCAGTGTCCTCAAGGCCCAAGGACGTTCGAATACATATTGCCCTTTAGATGTTGCAGAACTACAACTTCCAGCATGCCTGGGAATGCTGGCACTTCTAGTATTGTAAGTTCTGCAGGCCCCCATTTTTCAGGCCTTTATGCACGGGTCTCTAAACTGTGGCACCCTAAATGCAGCAAAAGTAAAATTCTTAGCATGCACTGACAGACCGTGGCTGATGGGAGTAGTAGTTTTGCAACAGCTGGAGGTGGACTGGTCTTGAAACCCAGAGTTAAGTAACAAACACGTAGTGTTTTGCAACCATTCTGCCTCCAGCTGTATTTTTCCTGTTGAAAAGCCTGTGGCGTGCAAAACACAACCCAAAAACTCCACCCGGATGCAGTGAAAAATGTGCACACACCTAAAGAGTGACATCACAAAAAACTGCGACTGGTACATACGTCAGTGGTCCTCCGAAAAAGGTCCCGTCTCTGACCCCCCGGGGCGTTAGGCTCCTGACAGGGAAAAGAGTTAGCAACGCATATCTCCCCTATACGTGTATCCTGTGTTGTTAATAATATATTCATAATTATGCAAATGATAATGGCTGCTATATTTATGCAAAAAAGGTGGCGACCGAAATGGCAGGATATAAAATCTTTCATGTTACCCCTGTCATTGATTAATAAGGCGAGAATGCTTCCAATTGTTGAATAGCATACATTTACGTCATATATCCATAAGGCTGTCAACAGAAGTATTACAATATACTTTGTTCTTCATCTTGCAGAAGTTCCTGGAAACAGGATATGATGACCTGCGGCGGCAGCCACAGAAAAGGGCTGTGGTCAGCGCCCTAATCGCTGACTTTGGCGGCCAACATGACCACAAGGCCATTGTTAAGAAGTGGTCTGACCTCAAGAGGCGCCAAATGGGTAATGTCAGACGTCTTCGGGCTAAATATCATCCAGGTAAGTTATTGTTGACAGTTATGTTTTTTTTAAAAAAAGTGTATTTTGTGCGTGAACTCGAAAGAGAGAGGAGCCGGCCTGCAGGAGTTGGGAGGCCTCCCCCAGAGGCAATCTGCCACCTTTCTCCATGCCCCGGTTGGCAATGGCGGGTGTGAGGGGGTCCTCCCAACCCAACCTCGCATAGCACACCCACCAGTGGCGGGGCTGAGACCACCAAACTCAATTCACAGGTAGCCGAGAGCGGGATCCGAACCCCTAGCTGCAGAGGTGAATCAGTTGTCAGTGCAGTGGCAATCGCGTGGAGCCACCGCAGCTCCTTTGGTGACAGTTATGTAAGGTCATATGTAATTCATGTAAGGTCAGATGTTGTTAACCAAGATGCCATGTTGTGCTAACATATATCACCACCGGCCAAGGTATTCATAGTACTGTTGAAAAAAGACATGGGGCAGCAGACAGGAACACAGAAGTTATGTGGGAACATAATTTTCCCATTGCTTTGCATGGGACTTTAAAGAAAAACCCCGACCATGGCAAGTGGGGGTGGGTAAGGTTTAAACCACCTATCCTATGTTTGTGGCTGACATATAAGTAACCTGTGTGCCAAGTTTCATATAAATATCTTTAGCCGTTTGTACGTGATGCTGGAACATACATACATACATACATACATACATACATACATTTATGCACACACACACGTTGAGTTTTATATATATAGATTACCACTAAATTCCTGTGTTAGGAGTGGGGTTGTTATAGTAATCCCGTGTGCTCCATCAGGCCCTTTTTTTAACATGAGATGGTCTGAACAAAACAAAGGAGACAAAAACAGCTCATTTTAACATGGTTGCATCCCAGCTCACGCTCAGTCCCCTGTAGTGCCCACAAGACCCTTTAATATAACATTGTCCCATTGGTTAACTGTCTATATAAATCAATTTGTATTCATATACAATACAGCACAGTACACAGAATTTGCATACGTCATTAGAAAACATTTTTATAATATATGAACATTGTGTTATTATAGGAGCTCCAATGCCAGTTGTCCGCGCCAAGCGCAGAAGGCGCCAGGCCGATGAGGAGGAGGAGGAGGATGCGGCAGAGGAGGATGCGGCAGAGGAGGACATGGATGAGGAGGAGCAGCCAGGGCCCTCCCACTCCCCAACCCCAGCTCCTGTTGAGGAGCAAGCTGAGGAGATTCCCCCCCCCACCACCCCAACTTCTCAAGCGGAAGAGCAGGAGGAAGAGAGCGTTCCTGTGAGCCTCGCTCAGGAAGGTAAATATGTGCACAATGATTAATAACATTTCAACAACAAAATGTAGATATAAAAATGGACAACATATAAAGCGCACCTGTCAGATTGTAGAACCATAATATGGTATTGATGCTAGAAGTATACAGGTAGTGCATAATTATTAGGCAAGTTGTATTTTTTGAGGATTCATTTTATTATTGAACAACAACCATGTTCTCAATGAACCCCAAAAACTCATTAATATCAAAGCTGAATTTTTTTGGAAGTAGTTTTTAGTTTGTTTTTAGTGTTAGTTATTTTCGGGGGATATCTGTGTGTGCAGGTGACTACTATTACTGTGCAGAATTATTAGGCAACTTAACCAAAAAATAAATAGATACCCTTTTCAATGATTTATTTGTAACAGTGAAACCAATATAACATCTCAACATTCACAAATACACATTTCTGACATTTAAAAACAAAACAAAAACAAATCAGTGACCAATATAGCCACCTTTATTTGCAAGGACACTCGAAAGCCTGACATCCATGGATTCTGTCAGTGTTTTGATCTGTTCACCATCAACATTGCGTGCAGCAGCAACCACAGCCTCCCAGACACTGTTCAGAGAGGTGTACTGTTTTCCCTCCTTGTAAATCCCACATTTGATGATGGACCACAGGTTCTCAATGGGGTTCAGATCAGGTGAACAAGGAGGCCATGTCATTACTTTTTTTTATTTAATACCCTTTCTTGCCAGCCACGCTGTGGAGTACTTTGACACGTGTGATGGAGCATTGTCCTGCATGAAAATCATGTTTTTCTTGAAGGATGGTGACTTTTTCCTGTACCACTGCTTGAAGAAGGTCTCTTCCATAATCTGGCAGTAGGACTGGGAGTTCAGCTTGACTCCATCCTCAATCCGAAAAGGCCCCACAAGCTCATCTTTGATGATACCACCCCAAACCAGTACTCCACCACCACCTTGCTGGCGTCTGAGTCGGACTGGAGCTCCCTGCACTTTACCAATCCAGCCACGGGCTCTTCCATCTGGCCCATCAAGACTCACTCTCATTTCAGCAGTCCATAAAACCTTAGAAAAATCTTTCTTGAGATATTTATTGGCACAGTCTTGACGTTGCAGCTTGTGTGTCTTGTTCAGTGGTCGTCGTCTTTCAGCCTTTCTTACCTTGGCCATGTCTCTGGGTATTGCACACCTTGTGCTTTTGGGCACCCCAGTGATGTTGCAGCTCTGAAATATGGCCAATCTGGTGGCAAGTGGCATCTTGGCAGCTGCACGCTTGACTTTTCTCAGTTCATGGTCAGTTATTTTGCGCCTTTTTTTTTCCACACACTTCTTTTGACCCTGTTGACTATTTTGAATGAAACGCTTGATTTTTCGATGATCACGCTTCAGAAGATTTGCAATTTTAAGAGTGCTGCATCCCTCTGCTAGATATCTCTCTATTTTGGACTTTTCAGAGTCTCTCAAGTCCTTCTTTTAGACCATTTTGCCAAAGGAAAGGAAGTTGACTAATAATTATGCACACCTTATATAGGGTGTTGATGTCATTAGACCACACACCTTCTCATTACAGAGATGTACATTACCTAATATGCCTAATTGGTAGTAGGCTTTCGAGCCTATACAGCTTGGAGTGAGACAACATGCATAAAGAGCATGATGTGGTCCAATTACTCATTTGCCTAATAATTCTGCACTCCCTGTATGTGTTAGACACACAACAAATGTATAGACATGATAATGATTGATTAATAAGCAAAAAAAATATTTTATGTATTTGTTAACGGTCTTTGTAATCAAATTGTTTTTTCTTATATCATAACAGCTGTAAAAGAGATTATGCAGAGACAAGCAGCAATAACGAAAAGGCAAGAATTAATTATTGCTAACCAGAGGAAAATGTGCTATTTAGCCAATCAAAACAAGCAACTGGAGGAGCAACAAATGAGAGAAATGCGTGAATTGGAAAAATTGCAAAAGCGCATGAGCCAATCACTTTGATTTTTTTTTTATAATAAAAAATATTATTTTTTGGAAATGTTTCATTTCTTTTTGAGATAGATTTTTAGGTTTTTCAACACATCTAACTTCACATCGAACAAATCAACATCAACACATCTAACTTCATAATAAGCAACAACATTTTATACTATTAATTTATTTAACACAAACCTAGGACAAACTAAAGCACACGGACACAGACACGACGAACACAAAATAAACTGTTGAAAAATGAACATAACAAAAGCAACAATATATATATATATATATATATATATATATATATATATACCGAGAGAGAGAGAGAGCAAGAAAGAGAGAGAGAATGCAGATGAGCTCTTGCAGACAGCCCAATGGTTGCAGTATAAATGCCGCAAAACAGGGTTTAACATAAGGTTCATTGTTATAGTTACACTTGCTGTTTAGATCCGGTCTGGTAGCTTGTAGCGGAGGCTGTTGGTGGATCCGCTGTGCCAGAGAGGTCATGAAGCTTTACTCAGCATGGAGGCAGCAGCAGTAGTATTAAAATATAATGTAACTAGACAATGCATTTCCTGAGGAAAATGCGAGTGGGAATGCTGAATAGCTTAATTGCTGAGCCCCTTGCCAAAGACATTCACCATAACCACTACACTATCTTTAGGACACACAGCTTCTTTCTCTATCTGCAAAGTATAGAGTATGCTGACTTCCTGGTCGCCCCTCCCCCCTCAAGAGGTTTCCCCTCCCCCCCAGGTCAGTGAGGAGGAATATTGCACTGAGGTCAGGAAAGTTATTTATGGAAAGAAATAACATTACAAACGCTTTTAATTCACAGATCAAATACATGATTTAAGCCTCCAAACAAAGCTTAATAAATCCTCAACCGTACATGCGATCGATACAACGACTACACCGTTTGAAATACACGGCCCTTGTGAACGCATCGATATGAAATTTATGTTGATAAACTTAAAAATGTGACATAGGTGTATTGACTGAGCAGCAGAAGCAGCAGTAGTAGTATTAGCAGTAGTAGTTGATACAGAGTCAGATATAGGGTGTGAAATAACTGCTGACATAGGTGTCTTGACTGGGCAGCAGCAGCAGCAGAAGCAGCAGTAGTAGTATTAGCAGTAGTAGTTGATACAGAGTCATATCACTTGGGCAGGAGGTGCCATGATGAACAGCAGTGGTAATAAGAGTATATAGGGTGTGAAATAACTGCTGACATAGGTGTCTTGACTGAGCAGCAGCAGTAGTAGTATTAGCAGTAGTAGTTGATACAGAGTCATATCACTTGGGCAGGAGGTGCCATGATGAACAGCAGTGGTAATAAGAGTATATAGGGTGTGAAATAACTGCTGACATAGGTGTCTTGACTGAGCAGCAGCAGTAGTAGTATTAGCAGTAGTAGTTGATACAGAGTCATATCACTTGGGCAGGAGGTGCCATGATGAACAGCAGTGGTAATAAGAGTATATAGGGTGTGAAATAACTGCTGACATAGGTGTCTTGACTGAGCAGCAGCAGTAGTAGTATTAGCAGTAGTAGTTGATACAGAGTCATATCACTTGGGCAGGAGGTGCCATCATGAACAGCAGTAGGAATAGGAGTATATAGAGTGTCAAATAACTGCTGACATAGGTGTCTTGACTGGGCAGCAGCAGCAGAAGCAGCAGTAGTATTAACAGTAGTAGTTGATACAGAGTCATATCACATGGGCAGGAGGTGCCATGATGAACAGCAGTAGGAATAGGAGTATATAGAGTGTCAAATAACTGCTGACATAGGTGTCTTGACTGGGCAGCAGCAGCAGAAGCAGCAGTAGTATTAACAGTAGTAGTTGATACAGAGTCATATCACATGGGCAGGAGGTGCCATGATGAACAGCAGTGGTAATAAGAGTATATAGGGTGTGAAATAACTGCTGACATAGGTGTCTTGACTGAGCAGCAGCAGTAGTAGTATTAGCAGTAGTAGTTGATACAGAGTCATATCACTTGGGCAGGAGGTGCCATGATGAACAGCAGTGGTAATAAGAGTATATAGGGTGTGAAATAACTGCTGACATAGGTGTCTTGACTGAGCAGCAGCAGTAGTAGTATTAGCAGTAGTAGTTGATACAGAGTCATATCACTTGGGCAGGAGGTGCCATCATGAACAGCAGTAGGAATAGGAGTATATAGAGTGTCAAATAACTGCTGACATAGGTGTCTTGACTGGGCAGCAGCAGCAGAAGCAGCAGTAGTATTAACAGTAGTAGTTGATACAGAGTCATATCACATGGGCAGGAGGTGCCATGATGAACAGCAGTAGGAATAGGAGTATATAGAGTGTCAAATAACTGCTGACATAGGTGTCTTGACTGGGCAGCAGCAGCAGAAGCAGCAGTAGTATTAACAGTAGTAGTTGATACAGAGTCATATCACATGGGCAGGAGGTGCCATGATGAACAGCAGTAGGAATAGGAGTATATAGAGTGTCAAATAACTGCTGACATAGGTGTCTTGACTGGGCAGCAGCAGCAGAAGCAGCAGTAGTATTAACAGTAGTAGTTGATACAGAGTCATATCACATGGGCAGGAGGTGCCATGATGAACAGCAGTAGGAATAGGAGTATATAGAGTGTCAAATAACTGCTGACATAGGTGTCTTGACTGGGCAGCAGCAGCAGAAGCAGCAGTAGTATTAACAGTAGTAGTTGATACAGAGTCATATCACATGGGCAGGAGGTGCCATGATGAACAGCAGTAGGAATAGGAGTATATAGAGTGTCAAATAACTGCTGACATAGGTGTCTTGACTGGGCAGCAGCAGCAGAAGCAGCAGTAGTATTAACAGTAGTAGTTGATACAGAGTCATATCACATGGGCAGGAGGTGCCATGATGAACAGCAGTGGTAATAAGAGTATATAGGGTGTGAAATAACTGCTGACATAGGTGTCTTGACTGAGCAGCAGCAGTAGTAGTATTAGCAGTAGTAGTTGATACAGAGTCATATCACTTGGGCAGGAGGTGCCATGATGAACAGCAGTGGTAATAAGAGTATATAGGGTGTGAAATAACTGCTGACATAGGTGTCTTGACTGAGCAGCAGCAGTAGTAGTATTAGCAGTAGTAGTTGATACAGAGTCATATCACTTGGGCAGGAGGTGCCATGATGAACAGCAGTGGTAATAAGAGTATATAGGGTGTGAAATAACTGCTGACATAGGTGTCTTGACTGAGCAGCAGCAGTAGTAGTATTAGCAGTAGTAGTTGATACAGAGTCATATCACATGGGCAGGAGGTGCCATGATGAACAGCAGTAGGAATAGGAGTATATAGAGTGTCAAATAACTGCTGACATAGGTGTCTTGACTGGGCAGCAGCAGCAGAAGCAGCAGTAGTATTAACAGTAGTAGTTGATACAGAGTCATATCACATGGGCAGGAGGTGCCATGATGAACAGCAGTAGGAATAGGAGTATATAGAGTGTCAAATAACTGCTGACATAGGTGTCTTGACTGGGCAGCAGCAGCAGAAGCAGCAGTAGTATTAACAGTAGTAGTTGATACAGAGTCATATCACATGGGCAGGAGGTGCCATGATGAACAGCAGTGGTAATAAGAGTATATAGGGTGTGAAATAACTGCTGACATAGGTGTCTTGACTGAGCAGAAGCAGTAGTAGTATTAGCAGTAGTAGTTGATACAGAGTCATATCACTTGGGCAGGAGGTGCCATGATGAACAGCAGTGGTAATAAGAGTATATAGGGTGTGAAATAACTGCTGACATAGGTGTCTTGACTGAGCAGCAGCAGTAGTAGTATTAGCAGTAGTAGTTGATACAGAGTCATATCACTTGGGCAGGAGGTGCCATCATGAACAGCAGTAGGAATAGGAGTATATAGAGTGTCAAATAACTGCTGACATAGGTGTCTTGACTGGGCAGCAGCAGCAGAAGCAGCAGTAGTATTAACAGTAGTAGTTGATACAGAGTCATATCACATGGGCAGGAGGTGCCATGATGAACAGCAGTAGGAATAGGAGTATATAGAGTGTCAAATAACTGCTGACATAGGTGTCTTGACTGGGCAGCAGCAGCAGAAGCAGCAGTAGTATTAACAGTAGTAGTTGATACAGAGTCATATCACATGGGCAGGAGGTGCCATGATGAACAGCAGTAGGAATAGGAGTATATAGAGTGTCAAATAACTGCTGACATAGGTGTCTTGACTGGGCAGCAGCAGCAGAAGCAGCAGTAGTATTAACAGTAGTAGTTGATACAGAGTCATATCACATGGGCAGGAGGTGCCATGATGAACAGCAGTAGGAATAGGAGTATATAGAGTGTCAAATAACTGCTGACATAGGTGTCTTGACTGGGCAGCAGCAGCAGAAGCAGCAGTAGTATTAACAGTAGTAGTTGATACAGAGTCATATCACATGGGCAGGAGGTGCCATGATGAACAGCAGTAGGAATAGGAGTATATAGAGTGTCAAATAACTGCTGACATAGGTGTCTTGACTGGGCAGCAGCAGCAGAAGCAGCAGTAGTAGTATTAACAGTAGTAGTTGATACAGAGTCATATCACATGGGCAGGAGTTGCCATGATGTACAGCAGTCTTAATAAGAGTATATAGGGTGTGAAATAACTGCTGACATAATTGTCTTGACTGATCCAAAGGAGTCATGGGAGAAAATCATGTGGTCAGATGAGACTATAATATAATTTTTTGATCATAATTTCACTAACCGTGTTCGGAGGAAGAATAATGATGAGTACCATGCCAAGAACGCCATCCCTAATGTGAAGCATGGGGGTGGTAGCATCATGCTTTGGTGGTGTTTTTCTGCACATGGGACAGGGTGACTGCACTGTATTAAGGAGAGGATGACCGGGGCCATGTATTGCAAGATTTTGGGCAACAACCTGCTTCCCTGAGTTAGAGCTTTGAAGATGGGTCGAGGCTGGGTCTTCCAACATGAGAATGACCCAAAGCACACAGCCAGGATAACCAAGGATTGGCTCTGTAAGGAGCATATCAAGGTTCTGGCGTGGCCTAGCCAGTCTCCAGACCTAAACCCAATAGAGAATCTTTGGAGGGAGCTCAAACTCCGTGTTTCTCAGCGATAGCCCAGAAACATGACTGATGTAGAGAAGATCTGTGTGGAGGAGTGGGCCAAAATCCCTCCTCCAGTGTGTGCAAAGCTGGTGTAAAACTACAAGAAATTTTTGACCGCTGTAATTGCAAAGAAAGCCTACTGTACCAAATATTAACATTGATTTTCTCTGATGTTGAAATAGTTATATTCAGCACTGTAAATACATCAGGTCCGGGGCTTCATCAGGGAATGCATGGCAAGGGACCCTTCAGCGCCCTGAACCGACGACGGGTGCCAGAAAGTCACCGCCGATCCAGGACTCATTCATCTTTATGAATGTGAGTCTGTCCACGGACTCTGTGGACAGACGGGTCCTCTTGTCCGTGACCACCCCACCTGCCGCGCTGAATGTCCGCTCAGATAGTACGCTGGAGGGGGGGCAAGACAATAACTCCAGCGCATACTGAGCGAGCTCGCGGCAGGTGTCCAATCTGGCAACCCAGTACTCCATGGGGTCGTCGGTGCTCATACTGTCAGAAGCACCGACGGACGCCATGTAGTCTGCCACCATGTGGGCCAGCCGCTGGTGGTGACTGCTGCTGCTGCTGCTGGTGGTGGTACTGGGTCGCTCGGTTTGGAAGAACATCCTCATCTCTTCCATTAGGTCCCCTGCTCGGCTGCAGCTGGGTGCAGCCACCTGCTGGGTGAGATGAGGGGGGACAACTGGAGGCCGGGGAGTTGCCTGCTCCAACCGTCTGACAATGGCTGCCTGCAGTTCCTCCATCCGGTGCTGCCTCCGGCTGGCTGGGATGAACTGCTCCAGTTTCCCCTTGCACCTGGGATCCAAAAGGGTGGCCATCCAGAAATCATCCCTCGTCTTGATGGTCTTAACCCGGGGGTCCCTCCTGAGGCATCTGAGCATGTGGGCAGCCATGGGGAAGAGCACAGCCCGCTGTGACTCCTCAATGCTGGCCAGGTTAATGAGGTGCGACTCTTCTTCCCTGAGGCGCTGCTGGTCAAACTCAGACATGCCCAACCCCCGGACTATCGGTGCCCCCAACACCGGCTCTCCCTCCTGACCAGGCCCTGACTCCGGGACGACACCAGCAACCACCTCCTCCTCCTCTTCATCATCATCCTCCTCCTCCTCCTCCTCCTCCTGGTCCTGGCCCTGGTCTCGGTGGAGCATTGCTGACTCCTCCTGCTCCACCAAGGCACTCTCCCCAGCCTCGAGCAGGCGATCTAGTGTCCTCTCCAGCATGAACAGTATTGGCAGCACGCTATTGAGGCCAATTTGCTCACTGCTGACCATCTTGGTCGCCTGCTCGAAGGAGGACAACACTTGGCAGACCTGGTTTATCTGCCCCCACTGCGCACAGGCGATGAAAGGGAGTTGTGGTGAAGCCCTCTGAGTGCCTAGTTCCATCAGGTACTCCCTCACCGCCCTTTGCTGCTCCCACAACCTCTTCAGCATGTGGAGGGTGGAGTTCCACCGCGTCACACTGTCCACAATCAGCCTGTGAAGGGGCAGATTGTACTTCCGCTGCAATTTGGACAGGGACGCGGTAGCGGTTGGGGAGCGCCTGAAGTGGCTGGCAATCCTACGCGCCTTTGCCACAATGTCACTCAACCCTGGATAAGTGCGCAGGAACTTCTGCACCACCAGGTTGAGGACATGTGCCAGACAGGGCACGTGCGTCAGACTGCCAGCATGGAGGGCGGCGAGTAGGTTGCTGCCGTTATCGCAGACAACCATACCTGGCTGGAGCCTTCGGGGTGTCAGCCACTTCTGGACCTGAGCTTGAAGTGCTTTCAGCACTTCTTCTGCAGTGTGTCTCCGGTCCCCTAAACTAACAAGCTGGAGCACGGCCTGACAGCGCACGTGCCCCACACTTGAGTAGCTACGGGGGCGCTTGCTGGGAGGCTCAGCAGCTGCGGAGACAGTGGCTTGAGGGAGACCAGCAGTTCTCCCCTGGACACCCCGGGGCGGCACCACAAGATCGGTTGCCGACGATCCCTCACCGACGCCTCGGAGGGAAACCCAATGGGCCGTGAAGCTGATGTAGCGTCCCTGCCCATGCCTGCTGGTCCAGCCATCCATTGTCAGATGAACCCTGTCGCTGACAGCGTGATCCAGCGACAGGGTTACATTCTGAACAATGTGCTGGTGTAGGGCAGGGACACCAGTCCTGGCAAAGAAATGGCGGCTGGGGACACGCCATTGGGGTTGGGCCTGCTCCAACATCTGCCTGAAGGGGTTGCTGTCAACTATGTTGAAGGGCAGCAGATGTTGGGCAATAACCCTTGCCAGGAGCCCATTGAGGGAACGCACACGTCGGTCTCCAGGGGGGAAGGGAGTGGTGCGGTCAAAGGCGTCTGAAATCGACGCCTGGCGCCGGACGGCAGTGCGGGACACAGACGTGGAGGGTGCTGTGGAAGTAGAGGTCTGGCTGCCGGTACCAGTACCTCTACTAGAGGGAGCGGGGGGGCATGACCTGCTGGAAACAGATGAAGATGTGGCAGGGGCTGCTGTACCCTGCTCACTTGTGGTGGTGGCGCTGCTACCACCACCACGCTTCATCTCCTCATACAACGCCCAGTGGTTTATCCTGAGGTGCTGGTTCAGGGCTGTGGTACCCACCCGAGCCAAACACTTCCCTCTCTTCACCCTCACTTTACAAATCCGGCAGATGGCCACGGTAGGGTTGTCTGCCACCAGGGTAAAGAAATTCCAGACAGGTGACTTCAGCACCGCCCTCCTGTCAGATGGGGTGACGCTTACTTGCACCTGCTGGGATTCGGTGCGCACAGGTGGAGCTGCCTGCTGCTGCTGCTGCTGCTCCTCCTCCTGACACCTCCTGCTGCCATCACCAGTGGAGACCCTGACGATGGTCTCCCTGGTGGTGACCTGGCGCACCGTTTCACCAGGGTGCCTACCTTCCCCGTCGTCACTGACGTAGTGAGCCGACGCGTCAGATGGCAACCATGATGGGTCACCCTCTTCGCCCCCAGAGATGTCAGACCAAGGGCTGAGATGTGTTGGTCTGAGGGAACCACGTGACATGGAGCCTCTAGCCTGGCTCCGCTGTCCCCTCACCCACGCCTGGGTCTGACTAGGTGCTGCTGTTTCCTGCACCAAAACAGCAGCACCAGTTTGAAGGGATGTCTCTGGGATACTGCCAGCAGGTATCCCATCCTCCTCATCCATCCCTTCAAAAAGGTCCTGACCATCAGGACAGAGCTGGAGGTCTGCCTGATGCATGGCCTCCCCCAAGAGATCCCTATCACTGTCGCTGTCGAACAGTAAGATGCTGGACTCTTGGGGGCTGGGGGGGGGGTAGTACAGGCAACGGTGTAATGGTGGTACTACTGTGAGTCGGGACCGACGACTCAGTGGCACTGCTGTGCCCCATGTAGTCCACCACTACTTGAGCCTGAGATGGCAATATCGGGCGGCTGCCCGATGGGAAGAACTCCCGGATCAGGCGTACTCCCCTTGCACCCGATCCTCTACCACTAGTAGGGGCACGAGAGGTACCCCGTGCTGGCAGCGATCCAGCACTGGGAGTAACTCCCCTACCCCTACTGCCACGGCCACGGATGCCGCTCATAATTGCTGATATGTGTGTGGGGGGGTTAAACTTTATTGGGGGGGAAAATGTGAACAAAATGTGTTTTTGTGTTTTTTTTACAAGACAGGCACGCAGACAAAGACGTACACAGACAGCTACTAAACTATAAGAAAAGTAGTACACCAGACAAGGACTACAAAATTAAAGAAAAAAAAAAAAAGCACTAAACAAACACTAACTTTTTTTTTTTTTTTTTTTTTAAACACAGACACTAAACACACACTAAGCTAAGCTAGATGAAATAAATGTACACTAACAGTGTGTACACTTACTACACAAAATTTAACTAAACTGAACACAAAACTTAGCTTTTATAAAAGCTCTTTAGGGAAAACTAAACAAAATTTGAACTGAGATGCCTATCAAATATCACTGAACAGTGAACCTGCAAGATCTGACAGTAACACAAGATGAACAAAACTTAGCTTTTAGAAAAGCTCTTTTATAAAGCTCAGATCAATATGTGTTCTGAAATCTCTTGCAAATATAACTGAACAGGGAGGATTGCAGGATCAAACAGTAACACAAATGAAAAAAACAGCACAAAACAGCACAAAACGTAGCTTTGAAAAAAGCTCTTGGGTCTATTGCTTTGAAAAAAGCAGTTGATATACTGGAAAAGATCCACTGGAATCACTAAATAGCAATGCTGGTGATGATCTAAATCAATCAAGAACAAAGACACAGGAAACCAGGAAACCAGGAACACAGAAACAGCCTCCACACTCTATAGCAAGCTTCTGAATCTGCAATGAAATGGTGCTGGGAGTGAGCTTATATAATGTCCATGCAGGCAGGTTCCTATTGGTTGCTAACCTGTGACGAGTGTGGAAGGAGAACTCTGATTGGCTCTGATGCAAAAGGGCGGAGCAAATAATCGCGCAATATTCCTATTGCCGAATATTCGCATTGCGAATATTCGGCAATATAAAATGATCGCTTCAGCTACTCGGCCCAATGGCTCTAATCATACCAGCAATGCTTTCAGACGTCTATGGAGATCACTAGGATGTGATCTGTTTTAAAAATGAAACTGTAAAAATCGCTCTGATGCGGAAGATCGGGGCGAGGAAAATAATCGCGCGATATTGCGTTTGCCGAATAATCGCATTGCGATCTTTCTGGAAAATTCAATGAACGCTTCAGCTACTCGGCCCAGGGTCTCTAATTATACCAGCAATGCTTTTAGACGTCGATGGAGATATCTAGGATGTGATCTGATTCAAAAAAAAAATTGTAAAAAATCGAATATTCGGAATTGCGAATATTCACCGCGAATTTCGAAATATAGCGCGATTTCTCGAATATGCTATATTCGAGTCGAATATTCGCAATGCGAATATTCGTGAGCAACACTACCCCCCACCCCAGAGCACCCTGTCCCCATGTTGATGAGGACAGGACCTCTTCCCGACAACCCTTGCCATTGGTTGTCGGGGTCTGCGGGCGGGGACTTATCGGAATCTGGGAGTCCCCTTTAATAAGGGGGCCCCCAGATACCGGCCCCCCACCCTAAGTGAATGGATATGGGGTACATCGTACCCCTATCCATTCACCTGGAGGCAAAAAGTAAAAGTTAATAAACACACAACACAAGGCTTTTTAAAATATTTTATTATTCTGCTCCGGAGGCCCCCCCTGTCTTCGTTATTAGCTCAATTACCAGGGGGGGCTTCTTCTTCCGCTCTCCGGGGGTCTTCTCCGCTCTCCGGGGGTCTTCTCCGCTCTCCGGGGGGGCTTCTCCGGACTCCGGGGGGCTTCTTCCATCTTCTCCCCTCTTCCGCTCTTGACTCGGCGAACCCCGGTTCTTCTGCAGCTCTCCGGTGCCTTCTTCTTCAGCGCTGGCTGCCTGCTATGTTTGTGTGTTAGCTCGATTTCAAACAGGCAGCCGGCGCGGTCTTCTGTGACGCCAGGGTCTTCTGGTCTTCTGTTCTTCCGATGTTGCCTCGTCGCCTGTTGTCGCTGTAATGATGGAAGCGCGCCTTGCATCACATTTATATAGGCATCACCGTCCCATCATGCTCCGGCAGGTACCCACGTGGTGGGTGCCTACCCACGTGCACCCACCACGTGGGTACCTACCGGAGCATGATGGGACGGTGATGCCTATATAAATGTGATGCAAGGCGCGCTTCCATCATTACAGCGACAACAGGCGACGAGGCAACATCGGAAGAACAGAAGACCAGAAGACCCTGGCGTCACAGAAGACCGCGCCGGCTGCCTGTTTGAAATCGAGCTAACACACAAACATAGCAGGCAGCCAGCGCTGAAGAAGAAGGCACCGGAGAGCTGCAGAAGAACCGGGGTTCGCCGAGTCAAGAGCGGAAGAGGGGAGAAGATGGAAGAAGCCCCCCGGAGTCCGGAGAAGCCCCCCCGGAGAGCGGAGAAGACCCCCGGAGAGCGGAGAAGACCCCCGGAGAGCGGAAGAAGAAGCCCCCCCTGGTAATTGAGCTAATAACGAAGACAGGGGGGGCCTCTGGAGCAGAATAATAAAATATTTTAAAAAGCCTTGTGTTGTGTGTTTATTAACTTTTACTTTTTGCCTCCAGGTGAATGGATAGGGGTACGATGTACCCCATATCCATTCACTTAGGGTGGGGGGCCGGTATCTGGGGGCCCCCTTATTAAAGGGGACTCCCAGATTCCGATAAGTCCCCGCCCGCAGACCCCGACAACCAATGGCAAGGGTTGTCGGGAAGAGGTCCTGTCCTCATCAACATGGGGACAGGGTGCTCTGGGGTGGGGGGGCCCGCAGTGCGCCCCCCTGCCCCAGAGCACCCAACCCCCCCATGTTGAGGGCATGCGGCCTGGCACGGCTCAGGAGGGGGGGGGGCGCTCGCTCGTCCCCACTCCCTTCCTGGCCGGCCGGGTAGCGTGCTTTGGATACGGGTCTGGTATGGATTGTAGGGGGACCCCCTACGTCAATTTTTCGGCGTGGGGGGGTCTCCTTACAACCCATACCAGACCTAAGGGCCTGGTATGCTCCTGGGGGGGAACCCATGCCGGTTTTGAATTTCAAAATTGCCGTGGAGTTCTCCCTCAGGAATGTATACCAAATGCCGTCGCTGGAATGGGCCTTTACAAGGTTTGGCTAACTTTCCACATTGTAAAACCAGCCCTAATTTTGCGCCGGCAAATTCGGAACTTAGGCAGAAATCAAAGTGCTGAAATGCTTTGAAAATCTACTTAAGTCCTCATTTGCATACGCAAAGCTGGATTTCAATGAGAAATGCCCCCAGTGGCGGATGCGGTACTGCATCCTAAAATCTGACCGTGTAAGTGTTTTACACATGTCAGATTTTCTGCCTAACTTTGGAAAAAGCCTTTTGAGAATCGTTTCCAAAGTTAGGCACAGAGATACGCAGGCTGAACAGCAGTTAAGTCTGCGTATCTCTTTTGAGAATTTGGCCCATAATTTTTCACACTCCACTGCTTTAGTGAAATTTGCCTGAAAAAATATCCTTTTTTATTTATTTTATTTGTCTCTCTTGGGGGGGGGCATTTTCACCTTAATTCCTGTTTCACCAGTTCATTCACAACTATTTCTCTATGAGGCCTGATGCGGAGATCTGTATAGATATATGAACCTCGGTTATTTTGAAAAGGTCAGTGTGTACACTCGGGCGGCAAGAGATTCTTGCCAAGAATCTTGTCAGGGAAAACAATGTTTTTTTTCCTGACGAGATTCTAGCCCGTGTGTACAGGGCCTTATTTGACCAATGTTTGGAAGTTGTACCCATTTATTGCTGAGTAAATGAGGAAGAAGTGGCTTCTGGATGGAGGTGTGTTATTCAATGAGAATGCCTGAATACCTGAGTGGAAATGTGTAAGGTTGGCCTGTACACACTTTGGCTGCAGGAACTTGAAGAGTATTGACTCCCTAATATGCTGCACTGGTGAAGATGAATGGTATTCTAAAAATAAGTTACACAGGGGTTCATTTACTAAAGCTGGACAGTGCAAAATCAGGCTACCTTCTGCATAGAAACCAATCAGCTTCTAACCTCAGCTTGTTCAATAAAGCTTTGGCAATAAAACCTGGAAGCCGATTGGTTTCTATGCTAAAGTGAGCCTGATTTTGCACTATCCAGCTCTAGTAAATAAACCCCACAGTGTAAACCTAGTCCGGGAGTTAGTGGTGGCTAGTGGGAAGAGGTCAACCCTCCTGACAGTGATTAGAGGACCTCTTAAATGTAACATGCATCAGATGATTTGAGCCCCCGTGTCACATGAACCATAGCCTTTAACCACAAGAAAATACTAGGCCTTGCAAGCGAGTACTCAAAGTTTAACTGAAGGGTCAGTGTGTTTGTTGGACCAGGAATATGGCATAGTGGAGTTTTGAACCTGCCACCTGTACACAGGAAAGCAGGCAGTACAACTGGTTTGTTTTTGGATTTGGGGTGAAAATTAGGAAGTGGTCAGTCACTTGAGTAGCCATACTTGCTTTGGCTGTGCCCAATAAAACCAAACAGAGGTTCTCCACTGTGTCTCTGTATGGAGGTGGCAGCCTTCAGAGCTGACCCTTTCCCATCTCACCGGCTTGTGATCTGATTACTGGTGGGGGATAATAAAAGAAGTTGCAGGAGAAATCACAGATCCACAGAGTGAATGAATCAGAAGTAGGGATATCCTTTCACTGTCCTCAGGTACCGCTCACTCTCCAGCAAGCAAAACGGCAATGACATCACCAAATACTCCTCCAAATCTGTAACACCAGCAGTCAAAGGCATAGCGCACTAGATGATCTCAGACTGCAGATATAGAAACAGTTAACATTTTTAGATATTACCTATTGTAGACATTCCCTATAAAATATTAAATCTTCACTTGTTCTCTTTCTTCTCTACTCAGTCTTTTTCGATAAAACAGAGCAGTAATCTTGTACAAAATATGCACAACGGGTTTATGAAAACTGTCATGCTGCAAAGTATTTTTTACATTATTTATGACCACTGTAGTGAATATGAATAAGTGACACTCTCACATTTTTGTGCACATTTAGAGCATATTAATGTGTTATTTTTGTTCCTTACAAATTCATCTGCTTAGACTTGGCATATTCACAATACGTACTGCAAACTAAACATTCCTCCATAGTGCAAAATCAATAAACCATCAAAGTACATTAATTGTGTTTGCTGAAAATTTCGAAAAGTTCACATTTGGTGCTTAGAATCTCACATTTTTATAAAATAACACAGAATGTGTATCTTTTTCTCCCATCTCCTTGTTTGTAGTTGACTCTTCTCTTGTTCTCTCTTATTTTTGGCTGTGGCCCTCCATTCCCACGCTCTCCCTTCTGATCTCTATGCCCACATTTTATACAGTAAAACCTTGGATTGCGAGCATAATTTGTTCCAGAGACATGCTTGTAATCCAAAGCACTTGTATATCAAAGCAAATTTCCCCATAAGAAATAATAGAAACTGAAATGATTTGTTCCACAACCATTTATTCATAAATCCTTCAGTCTATAGTCCATATAAAAAGATTATAGCAATGTGATGGGTTGTGTAACTATAAAATGTCCATCCACACACGATCGGTTAATCCGATGAAAACGGTCTGATGGATTTTTTCATCAGATATCCAATGAAACTGACTTTCATCAGTCTTGCCTACACACCATCAGTTAAAAATCCATTCGTGTCAGAGCGCGGTGGCGTAAAACACAACGACATGCTGTGAAAAATGAAGTTCAATGCTTCCGAGCATGCGTCGACTTGATTCTGAGAATGCGTTGATTTTTAACCAATGGATTTCCCCACAGACGATCGTTTTTTTTCTATCAGTTTTTTAACCATCAGATAATTTTAAAACAGGTTCTAAGTTTTTTCACCGATGGGAAAAAACTGATGGGGCCCACACACGATCGGTTCGTCTGATTAAAACGGTCCATCAGACCGTTTTCATCAGACGAACCGATCTTGTGTACACGGCATAAGTGTAGCAATATGTTGCTAAATGTTGTACCTTCATTAAATGTAACCATATTGCTACATTTCTCTTTTAAACTCAGTTGTGACATGACACTACTTGTATATCAAGACATCGTTTGTATATCAAGTCAAAAATTATAAATAAAATATTTGCTTGTCTTGCAAAACGCTCTCAAACTAAGGTTTACATTTTCCCCCTTACACCCCACCCCATTTTGAGGTTATTCTATAACATACAAAGGGTGGATTCATCATTGATTCAATGGGAAATTCACCCAATTGTTGCCAATTTTTCAGCCTGGATTCACTTTTTCACATTCACAGTGAATTTTGCCTATTTTTAAAAGAGATTTATCCCACCATTCACCCGATGAAAAATGCATCAGACAACATTTATTTAAAATCTTCAATGTGAAAATAGTTTTACTGTACTACTCATCATTTGTATCACTCAATTCAAACCAACATTTTTTCCTTTGCACAATATTCAAATCATTCTCTTATTTGGAGTTGTACCTAAAAGTGATAAAATGAAAGCGCCCAGATGTTTACCAAATTTAGTTCATTTTTATTTGCCACAGTAAAAGTCACAGGATTAACCACAGGTGCCCTATGTGCCCTGATATAAAATGTCAGTAGTTGAATTAAGTGCCGGCATAATGCAACTCTGTCACACGAAGGCCAGATAGTCAAAATGTTTCCCAGAACTGTACACCAATATATTGAGTCACAAAACAAATAATCGCAAAAGGGCTTCAGCTGACTCTCCACCAATCAGGAAAGCCCCTCGAAAATGTTTCATTAGTGTAGGGCTTAATCATAGAGCCCTACATGGGTTAAACATGTTAGAGGGGCTTATGTTTGACCCCATCAGCAGTGTTTGAACTGGTCGGTATGTCTGACAGGAGCATGTAAGTGGTGCTGCTTTTTATTTGTTTCAGTTTACGCGAGGGCAAGAGTTTCATTACAGTTAGCCTCCTAATAGCAAAGAAAGAAAACATCAAATGTAGAAGAAGAGATAGTAATGATAGCACTAAGATAGGCAATGGAGAGCTGTTAATGCTCATGGAGATCAGATTTAATTCATAACTTAAAAATTAGATCCAAAGGCACTGTAGAATTTGTTTTAGTGCAGTTCCACACAACGCTCAAAACAGTTTGAAATCTGGCAAACAACTAGTAAATTATGGCAAGTGTTCCAACTTCCAGCCCCTCCCTTTTCATACCAGTTTAGTTCTGCTTTAGGTAAGTCATATGTCTTTATTCACTATTTATGTTTTAATCAAAACTTTACATGTATTAACTTTTACTTTTTGTGTCTGCCACCCTGCTTTGGCTGTGCATTAGGTTTCATTGCTGAAAACTCAACAACCGATCCCTGTCTGCTTCCTCTAACGTTAACATATTTCTAACGCTCAAAAGAAAATTTGTACGGAGAGGAAAATGGGGGCTGCCTCTGTTCTCAATGCTCTCTGAGTGATACGTTCTCTAAGGCCCCATGCACACGAGAAGCAATTACAAACACCTCTAAACTCACGTTTTCAAAGGCAAAAACCGGCGTTTAAAACACCTGTTTTTGCCGCGAATTGCGTGGCATTTTGCCGCGATTTGCAGCGTTTTACCGCGTTTGCGGCTGTCAGTGCTTATCTCAAAGACATTGTAGACCCTCCCAAAGTTTAAAACGCAAAAATAAAACGCTTCTGAACCCAAAATTTTGCGTCTGAAAAAACGGACATAAACATAAACTGCTTTAAAATGCCAAAAAACGTGATTGTGTGCATTAACACATAGGATAACATTAAATGTGTTCAGGGGCAGTTGAAAAAAATGCCCAAATGCCTCTGAACTCGAGTTTAGCAGCGTCTCGTGTGCATGGGGCCTAAGTGTTAGGATTAGATTATATAACATGCATGCAGAACTTCCTATTGATAGCTTGTTTTAAAAGTGTCAAAATATTTAGACCTTCAGACAAACAAAACAGCTAGGCAACCTAATCCTAACACTAAATACCTAAAGTTTAGCACCCTCTAGTGTGTGCTACTAGAATTTAGAGTAGGTAAAAGCATATTTTTGGACAGGAATAAAACTCTCTTGGGTCAGGGACAGGGGCGTAACTAGAAATCACAGGGCCCCATAGCAAAATGTTGTATGGGGCCCCCCAGAGCCGCCCTAGTGTCAATGCAGCGTGACCTGTGCCCCATACAGCGTGACCTGTGCCCTATACAGCGTGACCTGTGCCCCATACAGCGTGACCTCTGCCCTATACAGCGTGACCTGTGCCCCATATAGCGTGACCTGTGCCCCATATAGCGTGACCTGTGCCCAATACAGCCTGGCCTGCCTGTGCCCAATACAGTCTGAACTGCCTGTGCCCCATATAGCGTGACCTGTGCCCAATACAGCATTGCCTGTGCCCAATACAGCCTCACCTGTGCAGAGGAAGAGGCAAGCCGGCCGGATCAGCAGAGAGCGGGATTGCCCGCTGTAATAGCTTTCATTTGAATTTCCCGACTTCACGGGGCTCATCGTCACATAGCCCCACCTCTTAGCCCAACGCCTTTGATGACGTCACATGTCCGACACTGGACCGGCGTTCTGTCGATCAAAGGTGCCGGACCAAGAGGTGGAGCTATGTGACATGAGCCCCGGGAACACTGGAAGATCTAATGAAAGCTATTACAGCGGGCAATTCCGCTCTCTGCTGATACGGACAGCCAGGGGCGGACTGACAACTCATGGGGCCTCCGGGCAATAGGAGATTATGGGGCCCCCAGGCTTAGAGATGGCCACCATCTTTTTTTTTTATGCAACATGAATGTGGGCAAACCCATGCGGAGAGGCACCAAGCTCCGTGACATGCTGAGTGGCTTAGAGTTGGTGACCCACTAAATTCACCAGAAGCCTCTCATGGGCAAACAATTGCAGCCTCACTGTGCCCCATTAAATGCAGCCACTGTGCCCCATCAAATGCAGCCACAGTGCCCCATCAAATGCAGCCAACTGTGCCCCATCAAATGAAGCCAACTGTGCCCCATCAAATGCAGCCAACTGTGCCCCATCAAATGCAGCCAACTGTGCCCCATCAAATGCAGCCAACTGTGCCCCATCAAATGCAGCCAACTGTGTTCCATCAAATGCAGCCAACTGTGTTCCATCAAATGCAGCCAACTGTGCCCCATCAAATGCAGCCAACTGTGTCCCATCAAATGCCGCCAACTGTGCCCCATCAAATGCCGCCAACTGTGCCCCATCAAATGCCGCCAACTGTGCCCCATCAAATGCCGCCAACTGTGCCCCATCAAATGCAGCCATTGTGACCCTCAGCCCCCCACATGGGGCACAGTTGGCTGCATTTGATGGGGCACAGATGCAGCCACCGTGCCATTAAATGCAGCCACTGTGACCCTCAGCACCCCCCACCCCTGTTGTCTGACCAACACTTGCCCCATCTTGGTGGCAGGTCAGGCAGTGGGTGACAGCGGTGAGATGTGGGACGGGCAGCGGCAAGCTGCTTACTCCCTGCACCTCTTCTTTTCTCCTGCTAGGCGTCCAATAGGAGCGCCTGTCCTTTCAGCCAATCACATGATGGGTATCAGACCCGCACCTGATTGGCGGAGAGCCGGTTCATTGTTAGAAAAGCAAACATCAATTTGCTTTTCTAAACCCACCTGGATGGGCTCTGAGTGCTCTGCACTCCAAGCCCACCCTAATGTGAAGCCTATTAGAGCCTAGGGCTCTAATCAGATGCTTCAAACCCCCCCCCCCCCCGCAATTTAGGCACCCAGCGTCCTAAAAGGGGATGGACACCTGAATTGGGGGTGGCCATGGATAGATTCATGCAATGCATGAATCTATACATTCTACATAGAGGGGGTGGTGCCCTTAATGGATGGACCGCATATATATATATATATAGTGAGAAGTGCCATGCTTCTGGGAGAAGGATGTGCTGAACTTCTCCAATCTCTGCTACATCTCCCTACTCATCACCTGCCCACCAATACACAGGCACAGCCTCCTCTCCTGTATTACCACATGTGAGCTGCTGGGGCACTACAAGTACCAGCATGGCAGAAGGGGCAGGAGCAGTGTGTTCTATCAGGATGATTTTTGGAAAAAAAGTGCTGGTGTGTGTATATATAGATATATATTTATCGATATATACACACACCAGCACTTTTTTTCCACAAATCATCCTGATAGAACACACTGCTCCTGCCCCTTCTGCCATGCTGGTACTTGTAGTGCCCCAGCAGCTCACATGTGGTAATACATGAGAGGAGGCTGTGCCTGTGTATTGGTGGGCAGGTGATGAGTAGGGAGATGTAGCAGAGATTGGAGAAGTTCAGCACATCCTTCTCCCAGAAGCATGGCACTTCTCACACACAGAAAAACGATCTAACAGCAAGTGGAGCCCTGCTGCTACACAGCCTCCCCCCTCCCCCTCCTCACCAGGATAGGTAAGCACTGATAATACAGCTCAGCCAGCTTACCTTTTTCAGGCAGCAATCCACCCCACACTGCAGGCTGTCCCCTCCTCCCTCTCATCTCTCCAGCAGTCGGCATCTCCTGCTCGTATGTCAAAAAAGCCGCACTGGAGAAGGGGGAGTGTACACTGTGCTCCCATTGGCTGAGAAGGCAGTGAAGAGGCGGGGCAGCTACAATCTCGAGATTTGTACATCAAAATGATGTCGGTAGTGGCCAATTCAGTGATAGATGTCATAAAAACACTGATACCAACAAACTGTCCCTGCTTTTACCAAGGCTGGCAACCCTGATGGGGCCCCCTAGTGGCCATGGGGCCCTCAGCTCGCCTCTTCTTCTCCTCTCTCTTCCCTTCACCGGGCCCCCCTGATCCTCACTCGGCTGCGGGCCCCATAGCGCCCGCATGGGTTGCTATGGCGGTAGTTCCGCCACTGGTCAGGGATACTAGAGGCCAGGGCTAGATGACTTATCCTGGCAGCTCTCTGGCGCCTCCCCCTACCCATAAATAGACCTTAGCCATGCCAGCAGGAGGAGTCAAGGGCAAGATGGAGAAACAGTGCTGAGGAGATGTTGTCGGTGGCCCTTGAGGGACCCCTTACCGGGATAGGGATGTTACCTCGGGCTGGGAGCTCAGAAAAGCTGGCCTGGAAGGAACCTAACAAAGGAGGCAGTGGAAGAATTCATGCTGGAGAGGCAGTGGGAAGGAGTAAGGAGATACAGTGAGTAGACCAGCATGGTCCAGGGACAAGACAAGGGGAAATACTGTCACCAGTAACAGTGTTTTCTTGAAGACCGCCTATTGCGAAATCTTCATCTAACTTTGCCCTGGGAGGTATCCATGTGTGTGAGCCAATCTGGCAGGACTGGGGTAGAAAGTCAGTCGGGAGGACTGGGAGAAAGATCAGCCAGGTGTAGCTGGTGGAAGCCAGGTGGGCTAGTATTTCTGCAAGCAAGTGGAGCTGGGATCAGTGGCCACAGAGAAGCAAAAATGTCATGCTTTTCACTCTAATTGTCTTTTGTCAAGGGACTGAGAGATCCTGCGTGTAATGGGCCTTTGCTGAACTAACAATATCCTGCTAGTTCCAACAGGAGTAAGCAGCACGTGCTGTACATTGGAAACCAAATGTGTGCAGGTGGAAGGAAGAAGAGGACTTTTGTAAATAGGGAGGAAGTTGTCCCTGGTTAAGTGTTTGAACACTAATCTTAACCTAAGCTCGTATCTATCCTCTAAATTTAACCTTAAAGGAGTTGTAAAGGAAAAAAAAAATTGCCTAAAATTAATGTCTGCAAGATAGACAGACAGAATAGTGTAATGATTCTGTTAAAAAAATAGTAAATACCTATTAAATTCCTTCATCTATATCACCTCCGGCGTTTCTAGAAATCTGTTCTCTCATTCACTTCCTGGTTTGCGGTGCTCGTTCATGTAAGAACTACATTTCCCAGTATGCATTGCGGCACGCCCAGTAAATCACACCTCCTTGAAGTCTCTAACACGTAGAGAGCGTCCTGGCACACAGATGTAGTTCCCAGGAGGGGGCGAGCACGTCACTGACCACCGCAGTAAAGCCTCCCTTCACGGTGGTGAATAACAATCAGACAAGTAGGAAGTGAACAAAACAGAGAAGAAATAGAGCGACTTCTGAGCAAAAACGAACAATGAGGAAGTGAAAAGAGGAATGTCTGCAGGTAAAGAATGCTTATTATGAAAACATTTTTTTTCCTTTACAAACCCTTTAATTCCCAATTGCCAAACGTTGTTGATTCCTTTTAGCCTTAAGCACCCCCTAGATTATACAGGGGGGCCCAGGAACACCAGCAAGGGACTCGAGAAGAGGAGGACCAGGGCTGTTCTGTGCAAAACCATTACACAGAGCAGGTAAGTATAACATGTTATAAACAAACCAACGATCCTCGACAATCCCTTTAAAGTGGAAGTATTGGCGAAATATAAGTCTTGTTAAATATGTTGCCTCCTAGTTGTACAAACAAGGTTGCAGAGACCTTCTCGTCCTACTGTTGTGTATATTTTGAAAATGAAAGCCATGCTCTGATATTTCAGGGTTTTTTCTTTTCTCTGGATTTGAAGCACCAATGGCTATTACCAATATAATAGGTAAATATAATGGTTGGAACCATGTTGGTGTTCCTATGCTGACTATCACACAATGCATGTTGATGGCATGTTTGTACTACTATACTTCCATGCTGGATGTCGGAGATCTGCTGTAACCTAGTGTACATGTATTTTTGTCTCTCTTTTTATAGAAAATACTAATAAAAAAAAAAAAGATGTTGCCTCCACCCTCCTCCTACCTATGCATTTCTCCTGTATCAGGGAATACTCAACAATAAGGCTGAATTTCCAGAACTGTGAAGTCACATCCCATAGACTTATACAGAGTGTTCTGTGGCTTTTCGAATTTACCGCGAACACCCCAAATTGTTCGCTGTTCGCCGAACAGGCAATGTAGCTCATCCCCAGTGCAGAACATTAATTGCACTGCAGACTCTACAATGTAGTAGCTTCCTTTTGTATCTACAACAATAATACTACTGTATGCTATTTCTTGGCTATGGAATTACTTTGTATTCTGATATGTTGATGTGCAAAATCCCCTATCAAAATAGTTTTTCTGCTTTTTTTCTTGTTTGGCATAGGATTTTTTTAAGTATAATTTGGTGCTTTGTTTGTTGTTGTTCCCCCCCCCCTTTAAAGCGAAAGTAAAACTGTATCTAAGCACCAAAGACTAAAATCATTATTTAATTTACTTTTAATATTTAAAATAGACTCACCCATTCATCATTGTTTCCATGCTTGTTTTTGTTAACAGATCATTTTAATATATTCCCCCCCCCCACAGCATTTTTAGCTGCAGCCATCTTGAGTAGGGGCAGATGATTCATATAGCATTTAATTCATGGAATCCATCTGTCCTTAGCTCAGGCATGATAGGACAAGCAAATCTCTGGAGATTTGGTCGGCCATTTGTGGGTGGATACCTTATATAGGAAAGCCCAGCCACGTTTAGGACAGAACACGTGTGTGTATAGACAGGGACGGAGACCCTGCTTGTGAGGGAGAGTTAGGAGAAGGTAGGAAGAGTGTTCCGGCCTGTGATGGACAGCTCAGGGTTCCTACGGAGTCCTGTATCTGCAATCCTGGTCGGATGAAAGACTCCACATTGCAGATAAGGGGAGGGACAAGTGTATCAGATGCCTATATCCATCTGCTGAAGGAATAACGTTGTACCAGGTAATGTGTGTGAATATCAGCCTCTACAGATACGCATTGTGTGCTTGGGTTTATACTGTGTCAGTCAATGGAAAGTGCACATAGTGCTGACAAATACAACTACCGCTTACATCAGAAGTGACTGCGCTGTGTATCTGTGCCTCCATGCTTGGAGTGAAACTACTTGCATTACTGCTGTAAATACTGTCTCTCCGGTAATAAACGTTGCCTGGTTTATAAAGTCAGTACGTGTGATTCCCTCTGTGAAGCCGCTACAGCCTACACACGCTTACATATTGCCAATACAGGAAGTGAGAGGAAATCCCTGCAAATTAAGGTAATTCCTTGGGGACCCCCAGGTCACCAGAACTAGTGTCCCCATTGGAAGTCTTCCCCCTCTATTACTTTTCTAGGACAACCCAAAATTTGGGACTTTTTTTCACTTTCAATGATAATGGTAAACAGGACAAACAGAGAGGGTGAATGTCCCTAATGGGGGCACAGGCAGCACAGACTAGCGTTCTAATTTCTCTCCACCCTTTTCCAAACTACAAATAAAAGTTTTGCCCTTGGTTTTACTTTATTGCTAGTTTGATTTGCTCTTTATGAAATAGTTTTATGGCCAAAACATAAACAAATTGAATGCAACTTTTAATCTTGTCCATTTTACTCATTTTTTCCACTGAATTTATGAATGAATGATATCCAGTATGATGTGTAAGCCAACGCCCAGAGTATATAAGTCAAACTTTAGTCACTGTACAAACAAAGCTAACTGAGCACAGGATGACACTATGGAACTTGGTCTGTGAAATCTGCCATCACTAGGTGTATGTAGAAAATTAACAGTTCTACAAATGTCTTTAAAGGTTCCCACTACCCCGACAGCCTGAGATACAAGTTTAATTTCATAGCCGATGTGGTGCAGAAGATCGCGCCGGCTGTCGTCCATCTGGAACTCTTCAGAAGGTAACATTCTATTATTCTGATGATAGGAACCCATGTTGTTCCTGAATTACAGCAATTCACTTGGTTCACTTTGCTTGTCACCTAGCCAAGTGATATTTTCAGGGTCATAAACGCTATATTGTCAAAAGTATTGGGATACCTGCCTCTACACACAAATGAACTTTAATCGCAACCCAGTCTTAGTCCGTAGGGTTCAATATTGAGTTGGTCCACCCTTTGCAGCTATAACAGCTTCGACTCTTCTGGGAAGGTTGTCCACAAGGTTTATGAGTGTGTCTATGGGAATGTTTGATTATTCTTCCTGAAGCACATTTGTGAGGTCAGACACTGATGTGGATGTGCAGGCCAATCAAGTTCCTCCACCTCAAACTCACTCATCCATGTCTTTATGGACCTTGTTTTGTGCACTGGTGCGCAGTCATGTTGGAACAGGAAGGGGCCATCCCCAAACTATTCCCACAAAGTTGCAAGCATGAAATTGTCCAAAATGTCTTGGTATGCTGACGCCTTAAGAGTTCCCTTCACTTGAACTAAGGGACCAAGCCCAACCTCTGAAAAACAACCCCACTCCATATCCCCCCTCCACCAAATGATTTGGACCAGCGTACAAAGCAAGGTCCATATGGATGAGCGAGTTTGGGGTGGAGGAACTCGAGTCCTGAACACAACCCGATAGAACACCTTTGGGATAAATTACAGTGGAGACTGCGAGCCAGGCCTTCTCGTCCACATCAGTGCCTGACCTCACAAATGTGCTTCTGGAATAATAGTCAAACATTCCCATAGACACACTCCTAAACTTTGTGGACACCCTTCCCAGAAGAGTTGAAGCTGTTATGGCTGCAAAGGGTGTGCCAACTCAATATTGAACCCTATGGACTAAGACAGGGATACCATTATAGTTCATGTGTGTTTAAAGGCAGGCATCCCCATACTTTTGGAAATATGTGTATTTTAGGATCACCTTTCTTTTCAGGAGCTGTACCTCTATATTTCATATCAATATGAACATGTAAGCATGCTCATTTGAAGGATCAGTCCACCCAAAAGTGAGTTTCCATTTTTTGGCAGATGCTGTCAAGTATGGCATTTAAAGTGTCTGACAAAACAAAACCCTTTTTTCTTCTAGATTTGCATAGAGTAGGGAAGGACTGAAACTCCTGTAGGGTTTTTACTGCTAACTGGGGCTCTGTTAGAGAGATTTCCTCATTTCCTATCCTGCTGCCAACAGTTTCATCACACAGGAAGTGAGGGAAAATTTTCAACATCGTGAGCAATACAAATCTTACAAGGAGCTAGACTTCTAGTATTCTACTAAAGAAAACATATTATTTCTGCTTGTGTTACAGTAGGAGAGTTTCCCTTACTTTCTGTCTGGTAAAAAGTTTTGAGCAGGACAGAGGGACCGGACAAAGGGGGAAGGCCCCCGGATAAGAGTAAAACCTGACAGTGGTTCTAACCCTTCCCTAATTAATTGAAAATCTAAGAAAAACAGTTTTTTCTTGACATACACATTTTATAATGTCTCCAAGGGTAGACCATTGCACTTAAAGGGGTTTTAAAGATACAATTTTTTTCCTAAATAGCTTCCTTTACCTTAGTGCAGTCCTTCACCTCATCCTTTCAATTTTGCTTTCAAATGTCCTTATTTCTTCTGAGAAATCCTCACTTCCTGTTCTTCTGTCTGTAACTCCACACAGTAATGCAAGGCTTTCTCCCTGGTGTGGAGTGTCGTGCTCGCCCCCTCCCTTTGACTACAGGAGAGTCAGGACGCTCTCTACGTTGCAGATAGAGAAAGGAGATGTGTGTTAGTGGGCGTCCTGACTCTCCTGTAGTCCAAGGGAGGGGGTGAGCACGACACTCCACACCAGGGAGAAAGCCTTGCATTACTGTGTGGAGTTACAGACAGAACAGGAAGTGAGGATTTCTCCGAAGAAATAAGGACATTTAAAAGCAAAATCGAAGGATTAGGTAAGTGAAGGAGGACTGCACTAAGGTAAAGGAAGCTATTTAGGAAAAAAAAAATTGTGCCTTTACAACCCCTTTAAGTTCACGAGTCTAAATATTGTCTTCCATTTTGTCATGACAAAACACAGCAAAGTCAATTCCTCTGATTTCTATCTGCTGAGTATTTGCCTTAATATGAAAATCGGATGGAAAAATTTGTATGACAAGCTGTCTGCTGATTTTCGGATCGTTAATACGATGCTTTCAACAGCCGATTTTGCTTTTCCGTCAGACAAAAGCTGGATATGCAGACTATAAAATTTTTGTAGGATGTGAACGTCCGATTTTGGTTTCATTAGTATGGTTTTTGTACGGAAAAAAAAATCGTAAGAGCAAGACTACACATGCTCAGAAACAAAACAATACATACAAAACTATTCAACACATTACGTCATATCTGATGTATTCTGTTGTACGAAAATTTTTGTATTGTGAGTAACCTATTCACTTTCGACATGAGACTAGCATGCCACAAAAAAAACGGATGTTCGGTTGTCCCAAAATCTAATGCCTTGTGCACACGATCGGAATTTCCGTCGGTATAAACTCAGATGGATTTTTCCAATGGAATTCCGTTCAAGCTGTCTTGCATAAACACTTTCACACCAAATTCCGACCTTCAAGAATGCGTTGACGTACAACACTACGACGAGCCGAGGAAAAAGGAAGTTCAATGCTTCCGAGCATGCGTTGACTTGAATCTGAGTAAGCGTGTTAATTTCTCCGTCGGAGTTCCATACAGATGAACGGAATTTCCGATAGAAATAAGTCCGTCGGAATTTCCGAAAGAAAAACTCAGATGGGGCACACACACAGTCGGAATATCCGATGATAAATTCCGTCTGACTTTTTTCATGGGAAATTCCGATCGTGTGTACGAGGCATAAGCGTGTGAACAATGCTTAATTTACAATTGCATTTAGAGGCCAACTATGAATTTTTCCTTTAGACTCATCAGGGTTTCTGCAGACAGCAACTCCAGATCCAATCATCCATTGCTGCATGTCCAATTGCATGGGAACAGCTGCGGGCGCTCTTAGCTTATCATTGCTTTGCATGGGGCTTCCCACAGCTGTTTGCACTAACCCTGCTGAGTCTCCTACAGGAATTTATAGACGACCCGTAAACACATGTATGAAAGAGGTATTAAACAGCTGATAGGAGCATTTTAAAATAATTGTATGACAAGTAACAGGTAAAATTGTTTTCTATGTCAGGTCTCCATTCACTGGTCAGGAGATGGCTGTGTCTAGTGGCTCGGGATTTATTGTATCCGAAGATGGACTTATAGTGACCAACGCTCATGTCCTTACGAATAAGCAGCGGATCAAAGTGGAAGTGAAAGATGGAGCTCATTATGATGCCAAAGTGAAGGATGTGGACCAGAAGCTAGACATCGCTCTCATCAAGATTGACCCCGATGTGCGTTACATAAGCTAATACCACTTTCTATGGCTGCCCTGGAGACTTAAGAAAAAGCTCTTTTGAGAGAAAGGTGGAAGCTGCCATTGTTCACCTGTATTTCTATAAAGGCTAACAGCCTGTCTGCCATGCCAATTCTAATTCTTTAATAGGTTGAATAACTGGCCCAGAATATGCAGCAGATCAAGAGTTCTGATTTCTCTCTGGGTCAATGACTTAGAAACCATAGAAGTCACTACATCAGCATGGCAGCTAGGAATTTTTTTCCAAAAGGTCAACAATGAGAGCCTTCATATTTATCTCTTCCAAAGTTTGCTGTGCCTATGATAAACTGAGTTGTTTTACCAGTCCTGCTAAAAGGTATATGAGAGCATGAAATGTGCCTTTCACTGAAACAACAGGACTCCTAGCTCCCTCCAATAGTTAGATATGACCAATTCCAAAAGTTTGGTCCCATTTTCTCTACATATGCTGTAAATAAAATTACCATTAAGGCTCAGCTTTGACTGAACCTGAACCAATGACCAATACTTTTTCACTATGTAACACCAAGCTCAAAATTTCAAAAATGCCATATACAGCTAGGTCCATATTTAGTTGGACACAGGCACAAATTGTATACTTTTGGCTCTGTGTGCCACCAGAATAAAATTTAATTGAACCAATCCAAATTAATTTTAAGTGCAGACTTTCAGCTTTAATTCAAGGGATTGAACATAAATATCAAGCCCAAATTTTAGGAACTGTAACCATTTTTATACACAAATGTTCATTTTTAATATTTTGTTGAGAATCCTTTACTGGCAATGACTGCCTGAAGTCTGTAACCCATGGACAATACCAAAGACTGGATTTCCTCCTTTCTGATGCTTTGCCAGGCTCTAACTGCAGCTGTCTTCAGTTGTTTTTGTTTGTGGATCTTTCTGCCCTTAGTTTTGCCTAGAGCAAGTGAAATGGATGCTCAATTGGGTTGAGATCATGTAAATTAACTCGGCCATTGCAGAATATTCCACTTATTTTTCCTTCAAAAGCTCTTGGGTTGCTTTTGCAGTGTGTTTTGGATCATTGCCCATCTGTACTGTGAAGCGCCGTCCAATCATTTTTGCGGCATTTGTCTGAATCTGGGCTGACAGTATCTCTCTAAACACTGCAGAATTCATCCGGCTGCTTCTGTCTTCTGTCACATCATCAATAAACACCAATGACCCAGTGCCACTGGAAACCATGCATGCCCATGCCATCACACTGCCTCCACCATGTTTTACAGATGATGTTGTGTGCTTTGGATCACGAGCTGTTCCAAGCCTCCTCCACACTTTTTTCTTCCTGTCATTCTGGTACAGATAATTCTTAGTTTCATTCCTCCAAAGAATGCTTTTCCAGAACTGGTCTGGGTTTTTTAGATGTTTTTTGGCAAAGTCTAATCTGGCTTTTCTATTCCTCAGGCTTATGAATAATTTGCAACTTATGGTGAACCCTCTGTATTTGCTCTTGTGAAGTCTTCTCTTGATTGTAGACTTTGACAATGATATGCCCATCTCCTGGAGAGTATCCTTCACTTGTCTGGATGTTGTGAATATCTTTTTTTTACCATAGAGAGGTTCCTGCGATCATCCACCACTGTTGTCTTCCGTGGACGTAGAGGCCTTTTTATGTTGCTGAGCTCACCAGTGCGTTTTTCTTTCCTCAGAATGTGCCAAATTGTTGATTTGGCCACTCCTAATGTTGCTGCTATCTGTCTGATAGATTTTTTTAGTTTTTTTTTCTCTTTCTTTTTTTCCCCCCTTTTTCTCTTTTTTTCCCCTTTCCCCCCCTCTTCCTCCCCCTCCCTCCCCCCCCCCCCCCCGGTCCCCTAATGTTTTGTTCCTTCCTCTCTATTCCTCTATTATTTTCCCCAAATATTCCTCCGATGATTTAAAGTCTTTCCACTGTCTCCATTTTTTATTATGTTTATTGAGTTGGCCCGCGTCACAACTACATAGATATTCCATTTTGTTATAGTTTTCCACTCTTTCAAACCATTCTTTTATGTCTGTATTTTTTGGTATCAGTCCTTTTGCGGCATTTTTGAATGGTGGGATTAATGTTTTCATATATCTTATATTTGATTCTTTTGGTTCATGGAACACACAAGCTTGTATGCTATTAGCTATCCTTTCTCCAGTTATTACTTCCACCAATTCCCGAATTTCCTGCCAGTATTCCGGTATCTTTGGACAGTCCCACCATATATGTGTAGTTGTTCCAATCTGTCCACATTCTCTCCAACACAGTGGGGTTTTATCTTTATTAAATTTATGGATCGCTTCGGGTGTCCTATGCCATCTCAAAATAAATTTATAGTTCATTTTAATCGTATTCATATCAGTTGCGGTGTTATGTATGGATGCTATTATTCTTTCTACTTGTTGATCCTCGAATTTCTTGCTTATTTCTTTTTCCCATTTCTCTATAAAATAAGGTTTTCCTTGTAGCTCTGATTCTGTCAGAATTTGATATACTCTTGATATCACGTGCTTTACTAGGATTTGCATGGAGCATAACTTTTCGAGTGGAGTTAATTTCTTTTCATCTCTTAAAGGTGTGGGTATTGAATTTATCAGATGTTTTAGTTGTATATATTCCCAGTAGTTGATATCCGATTTGTTTAGTTTTGAAGCCTTATTCTAGGCTTACCTATAGGTAGAAGTCACACAAAAGTAAGTAATGTTTTGTCCTGCTGGAATACTGTTACTAAAAGTTGCACATTATGAAAAGTTACACATTCAATGGAGATGATAGTAATAATGGAGTGTAGTCAGACATTTCAACCACTGATTTAATATAGTTACAATATGGTACTAAAAGTGTTTATATTCTTTAGTTCTGTATGTGATTGGTGGAAGTGTCTTGGAAGATTCTGTTGCATGCAGCAGACTTCTAGCCAATCAGTTTTCCAGAAGTCTGTTGACAAGTGACCTTACTTTTCTACCAAGTGGCCCTCCTGGGCACTGAAAAATAACACAACAGCCGATAAGGTCTGAGGTCGTGGTCCATGCAGTGTCTGCGTTTAGGCCTCCTGTCATTGGGTTACCATAAAAGTACCTGTGAGAAAGAGTGAAGGTGGGACTAAGTGAGAGGAAAGGGAAGTAAGAAAGAGATATATGTCTAGGTCAACCTGCAGCTGCCTGGGAAGAATGATGTAAGCAAAGCACGTAGTCTTCACAAAGATAGAGGATCCTTCCCCAAGAGTGAATAGAAACTCCAAGCAATAGTGTAGAGACAGGGGAGTTGAAGCACTGTCCCAGGAGTCCCAATGCCAGAACATGTAAAAGTTGTAAGTCAACTGACAAAAGAAAAGTAAGAACTCACTTGGATGGTGAAGTTAGAATGTTTTTTGGTGAGGATAACAAAGTGCAAAGTGTGTGCATCTCACGGACAAGCCTCACCCTCATTATATACAGTACATGTGTGTAGAGCAGGGGTGGGCAATTATTTTTTCGATGGGGCCACATGAGAAACTAAAAATATTTTGGAGGGCCGGGCCAAAAGGCTAAACTCAATACTGCATAAAATCAATTGTATTTCTTTATAAAAAGCAGTAAATATCATTGTTGGACAACTGGTACGAGTACTTGTTATAGACATGGCACAGGAGGGGGACAGAGGCTGGGGACATGGCACAGGAGGGGGACAGAGGCTGGGGACATGGCACAGGAGGGGGACAGAGGCTGGGGACATGGCACAGGAGGGGGACAGAGGCTGGGGACATGGCACAGGAGGGGGACAGAGGCTGGGGACATGGCACAGGAGGGGGAAAGAGGCTGGGGACATGGCACAGGAGGGGGACAGAGGCTGGGGACATGACACAGGAGGGGGACAGAGGCTGGGGACATGGCACAGGAGGGGGACAGAGGCTGGGGACATGGCACAGGAGGGGGACAGAGGCTGGGGACATGGCACAGGAGGGGGACAGAGGCTGGGGACATGGCACAGGAGGGGGACAGAGGCTGGGGACATGACACAGGAGGGGGACAGAGGCTGGGGACATGACACAGGAGGGGGACAGACGCTGGGGACATGACACAGGAGGGGGACAGACACTGGGGACATGACACAGGAGGGGGACAGACGCTGGGGACATGACACAGGAGGGGGACAGACGCTGGGGACATGACACAGGAGGGGGACAGAGGCTGGGGACATGACACAGGAGGGGGACAGACGCTGGGGACATGACACAGGAGGGGGACAGACACTGGGGACATGACACAGGAGGGGGACAGACGCTGGGGACATGACACAGGAGGGGGACAGACGCTGGGGACATGACACAGGAGGGGGACAGAGGCTGGGGACATGACACAGGAGGGGGACAGAGGCTGGGGACATGACACAGGAGGGGGACAGAGGCTGGGGACATGACACAGGAGGGGGACAGACGCTGGGGACATGACACAGGAGGGGGACAGACACTGGGGACATGACACAGGAGGGGGACAGACGCTGGGGACATGACACAGGAGGGGGACAGACGCTGGGGACAGGCAGCCACTGTTTAATCAATAACAATTGATTAAACAGTGGCTGCATGTGATGGCACAGTGGCTGCGTGTGATGGCACAGTGGTTGCGTTTGATAGGCACAGTGGCGACAATTGATGGCACAGTGGCTGCGTTTGATTGCACAGTGGATTTTTAGGAATGTAAATATGACTCGTTTACAAGAGCCTTCAAGAAAGTGCACAAATTAGAAAGATAAGCGTGAATATGATTTCAAAAGACAACTTCTGTCCTGAATTGTTGCCCCCTCCATGCATATAAAAAACGAGAAAGTATGAAAAAGTACTTTGTCAGTTACAGGACTAGTGGATACCAAGTGATATAAAGGCCAATTGATTTGTATAGTGCAACTGTAATACATATAAATGTATTGTTACTCAGAGCATTTAGATATCAACACTAACATGATAAATTGACTAACAAACATTAGGTGCCCACCAACGTAACATAACTCATGTTATCAACCATTTACTGTTCTATTTGGGACCTTTGGTACAATGTATTTATCAAAAATGTTAAAAGGGATTTTAATAGTTCATCATTTTATCATATTAATTAACTGTTACAAGCTAATTTTTTTCAAAAATAAACGTAATTTTACAGCAGAAATATGGATACCATACAATATATCTTCCTCATTAACATACAACAGTTGTTTCACGACTTCATACATAACCTCACAATTATCTATTATAAATGTATCAGTATGCAATAGCCGTTATATTATACATATTTATCAATTGTGTATCTGCAAGCAGTTGCTAGTCACACTTGAGCATATCAAATTTACCGGTGTTTTATTTATCTGCCGCCGGAATTTGCCGCTTCCTCCTAGGTGCCGCCTGGTCCCATTGGGTCCCATGGACGGGCCGGCTCTGGCCCGGAGCACTCGCCCCTCCCGCCCCTGCCTTGTACCAGCCCTGCCTACTGTTATCACCGCGGCGGGGAACAGCTGTTTTCCCCGCCGCGCATAGACACTCCCCCTTGGACGGATCTGTCCAATCGCGAGCAAGGGGGAGTGTCTATGTGACTCCCCCTTGCTCGCGATTGGACAGATCCGTCCAAGGGGGAGTGTCTATGCGCGGCGGGGGAAAACAGCTGTTCAAACGAACGCTGTCTGTAATGTTCCCCGCCGCGGTGATTAACGTAGCAGCTGCGGCGGCGGCGATTTCGGCGGCGGGGGGGCCGGATTAAAAGGTCCGCCGGGCCGTATACGGCCCGCGGGCCGTAGTTTGCCCAGGTCTGGTGTAGACTGTATAATATGACATTAATAAATCTTTTCTTACAGGCACCTCTCCCAGTCCTCATGTTAGGTAGATCATCAGACCTGAGACCTGGAGAATTTGTGGTTGCTTTAGGAAGTCCATTCTCTCTACAAAACACAGTGACTACCGGGATTATAAGTACCACCCATCGAGGAGGGAAGGAACTGGGCTTGAAAGATTCTGATATGGAATACATCCAGACAGATGCTATTATTAATGTAAGTCACAAGTATCTCATTATAGATTACATTTTTCTAGAGAAAAATAGAAAATGGTAACAAATGCCTAATAGTTTGAAAATTATTTTCAGGAAATAAATTGATATAATATGTGAACTGCTAATACTTGCCACCCAAAAAGTCCACTTGGTTTACTTTAATCTTCCATATACACCAGGGAACAGTTTGGGGATGGCCCCTTCCTGTTCCAACATGATAGTGCACCAGTGCACAAAGCAAGGTCCATAAAGACATGAATGATTGAGTTTGGGGTGAAGGAACTTGACTGGCCTGCACAGAGTTTTGACCCCCAACCCGATAGAACATCTTTGGGATGAATTAGAGCAGAGACTACAAGTGAGGCCATCTCGACCAACATCAGTGCCTGACCTCACGAATGCGCTTCTGGAAGAATGGCCCAACATTCCCATAGACATACTCCTAAACCTTGTGAAAAGCCCTCCCAGAAAAGTTGAGCGGTTATAGCTGCAAAGGGTGGGCCACCTCAATAGTGAACCCTACTTCCCAAGACTGGGATGCCATTAAAGTTCATGTGCGTATAAAGGCAGCTGTCCCAATACTTTTGACAATATAGTGTATGCGAGGTGTTGAAGGGTCTGCTTTCTGAAACCGAATTCTCCTTTCTTGATTTATCACCAATTATAAACAGACTTCTAATGCAGAGTCTAATTTGATTTGGCTGTAATAAATTAGTACTGACAGTTAAGCATTTTATAGATTGCATGATACTTAAGTTGGGAGTTTTAGATGTGTTAACGTTTTTGAAACTGGATATTATCTATATGAACCTGCCAGTTGGTGAGTAAAAAGCCCTTGTACAGTCCCTTGAAAAGGTAAATTTTCCACATCTTGTCATGTTACAACTAAAAACGTGTTTTATTGGGATTTTTTGTGATAGACCAAAACAAAGTGGCACATAATTGTGAAGTGGAAGGAAAATGATAAATGGTTTTCAAAATTGATTACATCTATATTCAGTCCCCTTTACTCTGATACCCCTAACTAAAATCTAGTGGAACCAATTTACCTCAGAAGTCACCTAATTAGTAAATAGAGTCTACCTGTGTGTAATTTAATTTTAGTATAAATACAGCTGTTCTGTGACTTGAAAATTGCTGTTCACAGACTCTCCTCTCCATCCAATCTGACAGAGATTGAGCTATTTAGCAAAGAAGAATGGGCACACATGTCACTCTCTAGATGTACAAAGCTGGTAGAGACATCCCCAAAAAGACCTAAAAGGGGTTGTGAACCTTCCTGTTGTTTCACCTTAATGCATCCTATGCATTTTTTTTATTTCGAACCCTTACAATCACTTTAACAGCCGGTTCACACTGGGGCGCGTCCCATTCAATGCAATGGAACCGTTCTAATAGAAGCGATGGTTTATGCACGACTTCGGGGGCAGCTCGGGGCGACCTGCATTGACTTCTATACAGAAGTCGTTTTGCAGGTCGCCTCTGAAGTCGTGCAGCAGAAGTGTGAACCGGCTCTTAAGCTGTAATTGCAGTGAAAGGCGGTTCTACAAAGTATTGACTCAGGGGAGCTGAATACAAATGAACACCACACTTTAACATATTTTTTTGTAAACAATTTTGAAAACCATTTATCATTTTCCTTTCCCTCACAGTTATGTTCCACCCTTTGTTGGTCTATCACATAAAATCCCAATAAAATACATTCACGTTTTTGGTTACAATATGACAAAATTTGGAAAATTTCAAGGGGTTTGAATACTTTTTCATGGCACTGTATCTGTACCAGCACACCACATAATATACCAGTGAGGGCATTAAGGGTATAATTATAGAACATGGCGTTCAGCAAAGTGAGGTATACTGATGGTGGTGATGGAATATATAAAACTTTATATCGCCACAGGGAATGAGCATTCTTCATTAAATAATGAATTCTTTATGTGATCGTTTTTTTTTTTCAATTTGCAGTTGATCTTTCATGTTTGGTAATTCGCAATGTATTATTTTCTTTCAAACAGTATGGAAATTCTGGTGGACCCTTGGTGAACTTGGTGAGTACTCATTGTACAGCTATAAATGGCAGGTGAATTACATTGCATATCTGTACTCTATTGGAGCAAATACATACAAACTTAATCCTGAGACAATGGGGTTGATTTGAGTACAAAATCTGGTGCAGCTCTGTATGTAAACCAACCAGCCTCCAGTTTTTTTTTTGTCAAAACTTTATATGTATATGAAGTTAGAAGCTGATTGGCTACCATACACAGCTGCGTCAGACTTTGCACTTTCCAGTTTTAGTAAATAAACCCCAGTGCATGCCAAGTATTGAAAACATTTCCATGAAAGAGCCACCCCAAAAATCTGCCATTTGCTCAATGCTACATTCAGTCTATTTATAATATTACATTTTTTTAGAGTTGAATCGACCTTGACACTACATTAGAAAAATAAAAACAGAGCCAGTTTGTAAAAGAAGAGACTTAAAGCGTCACTAAACGCAAAACCAAAAATGTAATATATTGCAGCTTACCAATCAAAAGATGTGTTGGCTGCATTATGTTTCTTTTTTTTTTTTAAATACCTTCTGTTTTCACCTGGTGATCTTGCCAGTAACACACCTCCTGTACTGCGTTTCCCCGAAAGTAAGACCTACCCTGAAAATAGGACCTAGCGTTATTTTTCAGAAGGGCTGCAATATAAGCCCTATCCCGAAAATAAGCCCTAGTTTAAAATGCTTGTAAAATCCTATAATCCACTCTATTAAAGTAAGAATATAGGCCCAGATTCACTAAGGACTTACGCCGACGTATAACAAGTTACGCCAACGTAAGTGCAAATGTGCGCCGTCGTATCTGTGCGCCAGACCCACAAACAGATATGCGCCTAAAACCAGGCTACACCCCGCCAACGTTGCTTGCTTACGCCGGTGTAGGGTGGGCGCACATTTAGGCTGGGTGCATGGGGCCGCTCCCATTGATTAGCTATTCAAACATGCAAATGAGGGAAATACGGCGATTCACGAACCTGCGTGCGCCCGACACAGGCTACGCGAGGTGTGCGTAAGTTGTACGTCCGGCGTAAAGTTATTCCCCATAAAGGAGGTGCAACCCAGCAGCAGACATGCAAAGGTCTGCACCAGGGAACACAAGCCAGCGTATTTTACGTTGGACGTGTGTCTGGCTGAGCGTACGTTACGTTCACGCCGTACGCAGTGATCCGGCGTAGTTTAGGCAGTTGTTCCGACCTGGCTGTGAGCAGGCGCAGGGGAATGCGACCACGTCACGGTGCATGCGCAGTTCGTGATACATATCTGTCTGGCGCTCGCCCCATCATTTGCATGGGGGTCACGCCTCATTTGCATGGGTCACGCCCACTTCCACCTACGCCAGCGTACGCCTTCGCTGGCACAGCATTGGGAGCACTGGCTTGCTGAATGCATTGCTTGCCTCTCTGCGCTGCGTTGGCGTAGCGTACATTGGTTACTCTATGGCGGCGTAATGTGCGCCCACACTCTGTAAATCTGGGCCATAATGTACAATGTGTGCTTCTGTAATATAATTGCGGGGAAGAGAGTTTCGTCCGGTCACAGAAGCGCAGAGCAGCGCTATAATGAAGGTATTTGGCACAATTATATTACAGAAACACACACTTTGTTGTGTTGATTATCGGATTTTATAAGCATTTTAATTCCTGTCAGGCAGGGAAAGAGTGGTGGAGAGAAGACAGCACATTACATGGTAAGACCTACCCAGAAAATTAGCCCTACTGTGTCTTTTGTTGTCAATATTAATATAAGACCCTGGCTTATTTTGGGGGGAAAACACAGTATTAGAGTGCCCCCCACTCTGCGGGAATGAGCACAGGGGGCACCTTTGGACAGCAGCATTTTCAGTCTGCGAGGAGGGGAGTGTTAGATGTAAAAGAAGATTTAGATACACTAACACATTGAAGTCAAACTCCAGATAACACTTTATAATCAGTTACAGCAAAAAGTTTTTTTTCCTCCGTTTGGGATAAAGATTTTTCATAAATAAATAAAACTGATTATTGTAACTGATACATCTGCAAAAGAGCTGGTTCCTTTGAAAAACAATATACCATACTTACTGGCCAGATTTCCAGATGAAAATAGAAGAAAGAAAGCCTAAAAAATAAAACAAATGCAGCCATCATCTCTAAGAATTTGTAAGCTGCAATATAATAAATGTATACATTTGGGTTTAGGACCAATTTAATACTTACCTTTCCATAAGGTGGTTGATTCCAGTCTCCACTCTTTTGAAGAGCTATAGTCACAGCTGATATTAGACACTTTCAGATCAGTCAGATACCTTGTCCTCCAAAGGGTGCTCTGGCTTCTGCCATTCACTATGCCACTAAAGAACACACAGTATTAGATGTAGTAGCCATTGGAAAGAACCACAGTGCCCATCCACCACACATACCAGAAGTACCCATAGCTCTTGAAGAGAGTGAAGATTGGAGTCACTCCCTCTGGAAAGGTCATTGTTAAATTTGGAGGTAATCTGTAAGTGGAACTTCAGCCACATTTATTCTTGTGCTGGATGTATGTGGGGTGCAGCATGTGCAGTGGCAATAATTCACACAGACGGGTGCAGGGCAGAATTTGTATTGGAATAATTCAGCAACAGTTACAATAATCCGGTGGGCAGGCTACCTGGACGGATGCACTCATGGGTTCCAGGAACATGAAAGGAGCAGATTCCAGGAGAACTGACAGCGTCTAAAAAAGCAGCTCTATTGCCCAATTGGGAGGGTGCCCTGAAGAGTTGCGACCCTATGCTTTCCCTCTTCATCAAGAACCTTTACCTAATGTTAGTACTGTCCCTAACAGGTGGGGTACCTGTCCCAGCTCTACCAACTCACAAAATGCATGCCAATCCTGGGAGCCAGGGTCTTAAAGGACCCAAGATGACTGGTAGAGCAGCAGCATCCAATAGGAAAGCTTCCCCATTGACCCAGGAAACCATAGGGGAACCTTGTTCCTCTTGACTTCCTCTCCCACAGTAGTGCCACTGTGGAAAAGCATTGCCTACAGTGGAGATAGTTGACTGCACCTGCCTACCGAGTGACTACCCGATACCACTAAAAGTACAGTTATCCTTTAAAGCCCAATCAAAGTCACAGAAATAGATAGGCATTTTAATAATGATCTCCAATATACTGGTCATACCTCCACTATTCTGTTACAGCAGTTGTGCAATGTGTCTAAATCTGACTGTGTAGTCCAAGGGTAGGCAACCTCGGCCCTCCAGCTGTGGTGAAACTACAAATCCCATGAGACATTGCAAGACCCTGATAATCACAGGCATGACTCCTAGAGGCAGAGGCATGATGGAATTTGTAGTTTCACAACAGCTGGAGTGCTGAGGTTGCCTACCCCTGGTGTAGTCCAACAGACAGCACCAGAGTGAGTCCTAGTATACTCAGAAATCACTACTTATGCCGCATACACACGATCGGTTCGTCTGATGGACCGTTTTCATCAGACGAACCAATCGTGTGTGGGCCCCATCGGTTTTCTATTCATCGGTGAAAAAACTAGGAACTTGTTTTAAAATTATCTGATGGTTAAAAAAACGATAGAAAAAAAAACGATCGTCTGTGGGCACGTCCATCGGTTAAAAATCCACGCATGATCAGAATCTTCTCAGTTCTTCTGCAATACAATGAGGAAACATGCAATGTAGGGTGTATTTGCAAACATAGAACACTGGAGTGTGAGTGCAGGAAATCGTATCATACGGGGTACTGGACTATTATGTGAATAGGTGTGAGACTTCAACTGGGCACCTATCCTTTTGCTGCTGCCACTCTGATGCCCCATACACATGGTTTTCCTGTCGGAAAAAGTCTGATGAGAGCTTTTGGTCAGGAATCCCGACCGTGTGTATGCTCCATCAGACTTTCTCCAACAGGAAAACTGCTGGAAAAGAAAAGAGAGCAGGATTTATTTTTTCCCTAAAAAATCTTAGCGGGAAAACCGTTCGTCTGTATGCAATTTCAACAAAATTTCCCCTAACTTTTGTGTGACTGTGTGTATGCAAGACAAGCTTGAGAGGAATTCTGTCCGGAAAACCATTGTTTTTTTTTTTTTTTCGACGGGAAAACCGCTTGTGTTTACAGTTTTTCTACAGACTGTTGGCTTTCTAGTAAGGTTGATTCTCCTTTCTCCTGCATCAGAAAATGTGTAATGTTTTGGGGGTTTTACAGTACATAAATTTCAGGCACAAAATGGGCATTTAAACATTTGTGCTGAAAAGAAAAACTCTGGCAACAAAAGGATATAAGTCCTGGAAATAACAAAACATATGTGTAGTACCCTCCTAGATAGGTGCTGGGTAAATTTAGTTCTGGCTCACTGTAATCAGTTTAGATGCATGTAATTGTTTTGTTCTGTTTCTTGTTTCACTGGCTGCAGTGTTTTCTGCTTCCTCTTGTCTGTCTGGAAATGTTCTGGAAGATCAAGGGCTGGAAGAGTCTAATTAGCAGCTAAATATTTATGTATCCCTGGCCACTTCCTGGGCAGATGTGCCCAGATGGTATCTGGGAGTGTGTATAAATACTCTGAGACTTAGGGGCCCTTTCACACTGAGGCGCTTTTCTGAGGCGGCCACTGAGGCGCTTTTCGGGTCGATAGCGGTGCGCTTTAAACACCTGCTAGCAGCCGACAAAGGGTTAAAAGCTTTGCCGGCGCTAGACATTTGAGCAAAAAATAAAGAAATAAATAAAAAGTTAAATAAAATGTCATAACTTGCATCACACTGATGAATATTCTAAAAACAGAAATCATCTTACTGCACTGTAGATAAAGCACATCCGGCAAAGAGATATAACTGGTCTTTGCAGTCAATCATTACCAACTGAAGACAATTATTGTATTGCTTTCAGTACCACGGACAGAGCATTGGCAATGCCAGGCATTACAGAAATACATGTGTTCTGTCAAGTTGTATTCTTTTAGATTCATCTGTAAAACTTTAACTGACAATTGCGCGGTCGTGCGACGTTGTACCCAAACAAAATTGACATATTTTTTCCCCACAAATAGAGCTTTCTTTTGGTGGTATTTGGTCACCTCTGCGTTTTTTAATTTTTTGCGCTATAAGCAAAGAATACACCGCCAATTTTTTATTTATTTTTTACTTTCCACTATAATTCATATGCCCAAAAAATATATAAAAAAACAATTTCTTCATCAGTTTAGGCTAATATGTATTCTTCTACATATTTTTGGTAAAAAAAAATCCCAATAAGCGTATATGAATGGTTTAAGAAAAAGTTATACCGTCTACAAAATAGGAGATAGATTTATGGCATTTCTTTTCAAGTGATGGCAGCGATCAGGGATTTTTAGCAGAACTGCGACATTGCGGCGGACGGATCAGACACCTAACTGACATTTTTTACACTTTTTTGGGAACCAGTGACATTATTACAGTGATCAGTGCTAAAAAAATAAGCACTGACATTGTACTAATGACATTGGCAGGGAAGGGGGTTATCATCATGGGCGATCAAAGGGTTAAATGTGTTCCCTGTTTGTGTTTTCTAACTCTATTGGGGACTGTTTGACTGGGGAAACACGCAGATACGTCTTCATGCTTGATCAGGGGTACATTGGGTACAGAGTGCAGGGTTCAGGTGTGTGTTACATACAGAGTGAAGAGTTTGGAGGTGTGCTTTATAGAGAGTGCAGAGTTCAGGAGGGTGTTACATGCAGTGCAGTGCTATGTATAGTGTAAAACTGCCCCCCCCCAAGCTTCCTTGCATCTCTCTCTCCTACCTGACCTGGCTCTAGAACCTCGTGTAGGTGGCTCTACTACCCGTGTGTTCAGCTCTATTATCTCCCTGTGTAGGCGACTCTGCCTCGCCTTACAGGAAGATTGTTCTCTCTTCCAGATTCTGGAGATCTGTCCCTGCCGTGCCCCGCCGTGAGTGCATGCAGGGATCTATTATATCTGTGAATCGCTGAGAGCAAAGCTGTACCTTTGTAAACACAGAAGGCTTCAGTGTTTACAAGTGACAGAGGAAAGCGTGAGCAGAGGGTTAGAGTCGGAGGTGGTGGAATGGAGTTCCACGTGGTAAGGCCTGATGGGCCCGTGGGCCTTGTGTTTGACATATGTGTATTAGGGAATAGCATGTATAGTGTGTAGTGCAGGTGTGTCAAACTCAATTTCATTGTGGGCCGCATAAGCATAATGATTGCCCTCAAAAGGGCCAGTTGTATCTGTAAGATTAGGTGTCCAGCGCATCCCCTCCCTTTACATTAGATGTCAAGAGCCACTCCACCATCAGAAGGTGAGTCCCCCACTCTACCTTACATCACAGTGCACCCTCTTTCCTCATGCTGCTGCTGGGAAGAAGCTGGATGCATTGTTTGAAAGCAGAAAGTAAGGGTCTGGAGGAGGACCAGTAGCTGCAGGAGAGGTGCAAGGCCCACATTAAATGTTTCCTCAAAGCAGCTGGTCCTTGTGCCCGGGCTGCCCGAAAATTGGGGTAGCCTGGCCTGGCCCGCCCCACTACATCCCAGATATCCCCTCAGAACTCTGACCCCTCTACACTATAGATATCCCCTACCTCCTACCTACGTGATTTCTGTTTACCTGCACAGTCTCCATTGTAGGGACCCCAGAGCATTACTTTGCCCAGGGGCCCATAATGCTATTAAGACGGCCCTGAGTAGCTCATTGGATAGTCTCAATGACAGTGAAGCAAAGAGTCACCATGAATTGATATCATCTTGGCTGCACTAGACAGGGAGAATTCAAGAAAATTGTTATTTCTACTTACACAATCCTGCCTACAATATAGCTTGAAGCATGCATATTTTGTACCTTGAGGCAAGAAGCCTCTGATAGCCTGTATGTATATTGTATATAGTGAGAGCATAGGGGCGCCGGTATAGAACAGTCATTATGGGTTTCATTACATTAATAGCCCCTGTTTCATCTAGTGGCTGTGCTTTTGCTGTCAAACAACTGACATGATTAACTGCTTCTAGACCACATGTTTCTTCTTGCACATTCCATCCCAGGTGTTTGCACTATTGCAGGTTAAAGCATAAACTGAATACACTCACAAAACCGGCTTTACAACACAAACCATCGTATTACGACACAAGTATAGGCAAAGATCTTTGTGCTGATGCTTCAAATGTCCAGAACGTGCCCTGGTTTTCATTTCTAAGGAAAGCTTTGTATGGGAAAACAGTTTTGTATCCATGGAAACCTTTTATCCCACCAGCATTTGGACCACTCCATCCCTAGATCTGTGTTTTCTTCCAAGCTTTTCATGAAAGCAGAACTCCGGGTAAACCTCAAAATACACAAATGAAATACAACTAAGGGAGCTTTCTTACCTACCAAATGGGTTGTATTTCTGTCTATCCAGTCTTGAAATATACACAGCCCTGTCACAAACTATAGCCATCGCTGGCAGAGCAGGAAACCTGACTTTTCTCTACTGTAGTTAGGTAATACTTACAGCAGGGGCGCCCAACCAGTGCCCCACATGTGACCTGCGGAGCCCTCTGGGTTACCGACCCTCTATCCCAGAGCATCAGTGTTGTGAATAAAGCCAGGGGTAGAGGAAGCAAGCGGCTGCGGAGCAAAGCCACATAAGTCGTTGCTTCCTGTATAGCGCCACCTCCTGTCACAGGCGGAGTGATACCAAATGCACTCTGCCTGGGACAGCAACAGCTGGTGATACCTGAATGGAATACTGTTATTAACCTCCCTGGCGGTATGATTATTTCAGAAAAAAGGTGCTGAAAGCGGTACCATTATTTGCAAGGAAATTTGGCGTTTTATACTGTAGGCCTGTAATTCTTATGAATAAATCACTTAAATCTGACCAAACAAGAGTCTAGTAGGCATCCCGGTATGAATTTTTTTTAAAAACAAAATGATAAATTATAATATAATAAATAATTATAAATAATTATAACAAATAATAATAAAATTAAAATAAAAATTATTCAATAATGTAATCAACTCAAAATCACTGAAATTTGCTCAGTTGCAGAATTGTCGCTGTCATTACTTTTATTTTTTTATGATGAATTTCCCCACAAATCGCTATCGCACAATTCTGCAAGTGATTATAATTTATTATCGCTGTTTTCTAGCTGCTCTAAAACCATTTTTGACATAAAGGGACACTTTTGGTAGCTATGGACAATCTACAGTTTGCAGGCAGAAAGAACAGTTTTTATTATATAAAAGAACATGTAGGGCACTGGGCAGACCACTAGGGACAAGGGGGGTGTGTATTTTTTACATACAGTACTGTAATCTATAAGATTACAGTATACTGTATGTATTGTGTTTGTTTACCTTTTTGAATTTGGCGCCGTTCTCCACTCCCGTGAGTCGTAACGTCGCAGAGAACGGAGATCGGCGGCACACAGAGGCACTGTGTGAATCGAGCGAGGTCCCGGTCGCTCACACAGCGCGGTGGCATGGCTGGATCCAGGGACAAGGTAAGTAAACCAAGCCTATGGATGCTGCGAGGCGAGCCCGAGTCTGACTCGGGGTTACCGATCCTAGCAAAAAAATCTCACCCCGAGTCAGACTCGGGAACACCGCTCAGAAGGTTAAAGGTACGTTTATTACTAAAATCACAGTGTATATATGAGCAGTCGTCTGCTGCTGTGCCAATTGACACTTTCACCAACGGATGTAACACACAACCACAACAAAATTATGACGGCAACAGGCAAGAGGTTTCAGACTCGCAAGCTCCACAAGTTGTTACTCGATCTGGAAGAGTGTGTAAACCCAATCCAAAGTTCCAAGACTTTATCACACACTGACTCTTATGCCCCGTACACACGGTCGAAATTTCCGATGGCCTAAAATCCGATGGAATTTTTCGTCGGAATTTCGTTCAAGCTGTCTTGCATACACACAAAAACAACATAGAATATCCAAGCTCAAACTTACCGACCAATCAGCAACCAACCAAATTCACCTGTCTAACAGTATGCGTTAAAAACAGAGGTTTAATTGCACGCATTTGCAAATGCAAGTGTAAGCTGCAGGCCCCGTCAAGGCTTTCTGTGTACTGCAGTCCTAACTCTAAAATTTAAAGTCTCCTCAGTGGAAGCACATGCATGCTGATGGATAGATAAAGGGCAGGTGACTGGAGGTAGTCCAGCCCTCCTTAAAGGGGCAGGAGCACACTAAACACCCAGCACATAGAAGCAAAGGTGCCAGTGGGTTGCCTGACCACAATGACATCAATACAAAAAACAAATGTCCTATGACTGGTCTATACAGTAATGAGCACTGGAAAAGGCGCGTATAAGTACAAAAACAACATAGAATGTCCAAGCTCAAACTTACTGTCTTGCATACACACTGTCAGATCAAATTCCGACCATCCAAAAAGCGGTGAACACTACGACGAGCCGAAAAAAAATTAAGTTCAATGCTTCCGAGCATGCGTCGACTTGATTCTGAGCATGCGTGGGTTTTTTCTCCGTCGGAAGTTGCACACAGACGATAGGAATTTCCTATTTTTTTTTCCAAACACTGATGGAAAAAAAGTCAGATGGGGCCCACACACAATCGTAATTTCCAATTAAAAAAAGGCCATTGGGCTTTTTCATCGGAAATTCTGATCGTGTGTACGCAGCAGTACTCAGCATCTTTCTTTATATTGTAGTTTGTTATTGTTCCTTGCAATGCAGCACTCCTTATTGGTTCTATATCACACTTCATTTATATATGCATATCTCTTCTTTAAAAGGGGAGATATTGAGATTGGTACATAGTGCTGTGGTAGATACTAACACAGTTGAAATTAACTATACATGTCTGACAAGATGGTATATAACACTGTTAAATGTGGAGGGAGAAGAGAGACATTTTTCTAACATGTGTCATGCGATATGTCAAAAGTCTCCTTCATCCCTGGCGTTCTTCGTTCCCAATATACAGACTCAGGTTTTCTTCATAATACAATGTTTATTCTTCCAAAGACAGGACAGCAAGACAGTGAATGCTTACACTGTTACAGCTGATAACACATCATGGTAGGATGATACTTCAGAAAGTTACAGAAGGAGGAAATAGATGTTTTTTTTAATCCAAAAACAAGTTTATTGATCATAAATTTGACACTTACAGTCCAAAGTACCGTAATCATAAACAATAGAACAGACCCATACATGGCCATGTACAAAACATTAGCAAATGTAAATATAAAACAACATACTGACAGGACCCATAGACCGCATCCCGCCCTCACACCCCCTCCTGTCCCACTAGCCCAATATTCTGTCCATGACCAGGTCGTTCGGGGCTAGCCCCGGTGTTCCCAGCCACGAATCCCATAGCCGTTCAAATTTTCCGGAGCAACCCCTATGCTGGTATATAACCTTTTCCATCCTTAACGTGCTACCAAGTGCAGTTATCCATTCCCTAACCGTGGGGGGCTCCTCGGATATCCAGTGCAGCATAATTAGTTTCCTGGCCATGAACAGGGCCCTGGTGATGGCCTCTCTAGTGTGGGGTTCCCACTCCAGCTCGTCCAGAAGATTCAGGAGGCACTGCTTAGGGTCTAATGGGATCGAGACCTGGAACACTGTGTTTAGTGTGTCTGTCACTCCCGCCCAGTAGGTGTGCAACTTGGGGCAGCGCCAGAGCATGTGTATCAAATCCCCATGATCTCTTTTACATCTTGCACATGTCGGTGTGGGCCGCACACCCATAGGATGTAATCTGTGGGGCGTATAGTATACTCTTAGGAGTGTATACAGTTGTGTAAGTCGCTGTGTCACATTTAGGGAGCAGCTGGTAACTGACTGCAGGGCCTCCTCCCACTGCTCCTCTTCCAGGGGGCCTACATCCACTTCCCACTTCCTCCTAACTGTCAGAGGGTGCTTTTTAAGGTACCTGCAAAGCAGTATATTATAGCTCTGGGATATAAACCCCTTAGACGTCTCTGCGCTCTTGAGCTGGGAGAGGATTGGAAGGGATTCCACATGCCACTCCGAGGCCCTGGATTGGGCGACAAATGCATGTCTAAGCTGCATGTAGTAGAAGAACATGCTCGCTGGCAGCTGGTATGTCTCCCTCAGTGTTTCAAAAGGCAATAAGCCACCATTACCCAAAATCTGTGATAAATAGAGGATCCCATACCTCTTCCACCTTTCCCCTTGTTGCAGTTTGGCTAGTTCAGGATACGATTCATTTGCCCAAATAGGGCTAAACTCGGTGACCCCCGAGGCCCCTTGTAAATACTTGGTTTTGTTCCATATCTTCTGTATTAGGCTATAGGTGGGGAAGCTTTTATGGGATCTTTCAAAGGCCAAGGACTCTAGTGCTGTCGGGATCGACGCTCCTCCCACCGTCCTGAGCATAATATGCTCAGAGGCGCTGGGGACCCTGTCTGACTGCCCCCCCTCTGGAACCATGGTACCTATCAAATGCTGCAGTTGCGATGCCAGATAATACAGCCAAGGATTCGGCAGGGCCAGCCCCCCCTCCTCCTTGGGGCGCTGCAGGTGCTCTAATTTTATCCTGGGTGGGCGGTTCTTTCAGATCAATTCTCGAAAGATGGTATTAACTATCCTAAAGGTCTTTAGGGGAATAACCACCGGGGAGTTGTGCAGCATGTAGAGCAGTTGAGGCATGAGAATCATCTTAATCAGATTCACTTTGCCCGCAACTGACATACACAAAGCATTCCACGTCTTGGCCCGGGAGCGAAATCTAGCCAGCAGCGGGGAGATGTTCAACGAGCCATATTCCCCAATACGCGGCGTCACTTGTATTCCTAGGTATTTAAAGGTAGTGGCTACAGGGATACCACCCACATTGTCTCCATGTTGCAGCTGGGTGTCATCCAGGGGCATCAAAGCAGACTTAGACCAGTTTATTTTTAGGCCCGAAAACTCCCCAAATTTGACTACCGTTTCCATTGTCATGCTCAGGGATTGCTCAGTATCACCTAGCAGGATCATCGTGTCATCTGCGTACAGCATCACCTTCTCCTGTCTGTCTCCATAGCAGAAGCCGGTGATACCCCTATGGTCCCTAATCTGACTCGTCAGTGGCTCTATTGCTAGGGCAAACAGCAGGGGGGACAGTGGACACCCCTGCCGCGTACCCCGGCCCAGAGCAAAAGACACAGACACTCTCCCAGCCTCTCTGATAGCCGCCTGGGGGAGATGGTACAGCAACCGCACCCAGGAGATAAACACCTCACCGAATCCGAATCGCAGCAGCACCCCCCAGAGATACGGCCACTCCACGCTATCGAAGGCCTTCATAGCGTCGAGCGACAGCAGAGCTCTCCTCCCCACATTATCTGCCCTGGACTGCATGTTAAGAAATAGCCTTCTGAGGTTTATGGCCGTAGATTTGTTGGGCATAAATCCCGCTTGATCCGGGTGTATGACTGAGGTGATTACCTTATTTAACCTGAGGGCCAGCACCTTCGCAAGGAGTTTGATATCAGACTGGAGTAGTGAGATCGGCCTGTATGAGGCCGGATCCACTGGGTCCTTGCCCGGTTTAAGGATTAGTACAATGTGTGCCTTAGCCATGGAGGATGGGAGGGCACTAATCTCCCTTGCAGCATTAAATACCCTCAGTAGCCTGGGCAGTAAGATCTCAGAGTATTGTTTATAAATCTCCATGGGGATTCCATCACCCCCTGGGGCTTTACAGTTGGGGAAGGCCGCCACTGCCTCCTGTAGTTCTTTTAGAATCAAGGGAGAGTCCAGCTCCGAGCTCTGGGAAAGGGATAGACGCTGAAATGCTATTCCGTCCAGATAGACGGACAGTTCCTCAGTGCTATAGGTCGAAGCCGGGCGATACAGCTGTTCATAAAAATCCGCTAGTGTCTGTATGATAAGGTCGGGAGATTGAACCAGTCGCCCAGCTGCGGTCCGCAGTGTCCCAATAGCTGGGGACTTCTGTTCAGAATTCGCTATCCTAGCCAGGAGACGACCCGTCGTCTCTCCCTCCTCAAAGAATGCAGTTTTGGTGAAGAAACGTTTTTTTTTCGGCCGTGGAGGCGAGCAGGTGCTCATACGCAGATTGAGCCGACTGCCACGCCCCTCTAGCCGTCTCAGTGGGGTCCTGGACATACTTAGTCTCTAGTGTGTGGACCTGCATCTCCAGAGTCTCCCTGAGAGCCTCCGAGCGCCTCTTAACCTTATTGACCTCCCCACCGAGCAGACGTCTAAGGTACAGTTTAAAAGATTCCCATTCAGTAAGGATAGATTCTTGGTCCGGCTGGTCTGTAAAAAACCTCCGGATGCTCCCTTCTAGTTCCCCCGGGGCACTAAATAGCTGAAGCCAAAAGGCATTGAACTTCCAGGGTGCTCTGGGAAGAGCAGATGGATGAGACACTGTAAGTGTTATTACCATGTAAGAGTGGTCCGAAATACATCTAGGTCTGTATGCAACGTCCGAAACCGAGGGGAGCATCGCAGAGTTACCCACCGCCAGGTCTATCCTAGATAACGACCCGTGAGCCTTCGTGAAACATGAGAATTGTCTAGCTGTGGGGTTTCGGTGTCTCCACACATCCAGCCAACCCACCTCCCGTAACAACCTTGCCAACGGGGTGGCCCTATGAGGGTTCGCCCCGGGTGCCGGATGTTTGTCCAGCCTCGGGTCCAACCAGCTATTGAAGTCCCCCACAAGCAGCATCGGGAGGTCAGGCCTACCCTCCAGGAATTCCAAGAGGAGCCTCAACACCCGAGCGTCAAATGGGGGAGGAATGTAAACACACGCCAAAATACAGTTCAAAATTCCCATCCGACAATGTAAAAACACAAACCTCCCTTCTGGGTCAACTTTAGAGGCATATTCCTGGTAATCCAGGGACCTGTGTACCAGTACACTCACACCCCGAGAAAAGGAGGTGTGAGTGGAATGGTATGCCCTGCCCACCCATGAGTATTTCAAACAACTTGTGGTATCATGTGTCAAATGCGTTTCCTGAAAACATAAGATAGCAGGGTAAAACTTCTTCATACATGTAAATATTATTGTACGTTTCAGGGGGGAGTTCATGCCCCTAACATTCCAGGAGATCAGGGGGGTGCCCTCCATTGCAGAAGCAAAAATAGTAATCGGGCATGAGGGGCGATGCGGGTAGTCTTTCGCGGTAGCAAAGTGTCGGGTGGCCAAAATAGAAAAAATAAAAGAGAAAAGAACGTTAGGAAAATCAATACTCCCTTGGACTGTGGGACAAAGAGTACTTCAAAATATAACCAGGCACAACGGTGCACCCAAACAGTAGTGCAATGGTGCTTAGGCAGGTCCCATCCAGGCATGCCGTCCCAGTTCCCGGGAGGGCCCAGATGGAGCCCGAACATGGTCAGGCATATTGCCAACAGGGCAAGATCAGGCACTCCAATCCGGCTCAAACGTGAGCCCACTACTCCCCTCAACATTTCAGCTGAAGTCCTATTCATTTGCATAATACAGTCACAGTTTGTTTCCTAGCGCTTTGGAAAAGTGAAGATATTTCCCCGGCATCTGGTACAAAAAAGAGAACCGGACCTGCAGACAGGGTAATTCAAAAGTCAGAGCAACAGCTCAACAATGTGAGGAAAGTATCATTCCCATTGCAGAAGCACAGTCAGTGTGTCACGGTTCATGACATGGTCAGTCTCCTCCCGCGTCAGCCCTGCGATGGCGCAGGGCCTGTTCATTATGATCCAGCCAGGCCATAGCCTCCCTGGGGGACTCAAAAAATTGCGCATGCCCCTCTGCGGTTACCTGCAACTTGGCCGGGTAGAGCATGGCATATGGTAACTGTAGAGCCCTCAGGCGTTTTTTGACTTCAACAAATCTTGCTCTGCTCCTCTGCACCTCGGCCGAGAAGTCCGGGTAAAACGACACTCTAACCCCATTAAAGGTAACATTTCCTTGCTCCCGCGCGCAGCGGAGAACCGCCTTTCTGTCGCGGTAGTGCAAAAGCTTGGCCAGCATCGACCGGGGGGGGGGCCCCTTGTGGGAGGGGTCGGCCCGGCACTCTATGGGCTCTCTCCACGGTGAAAAATGGCGAGAAAACTTCCCTCCCGAACACTTCTATAAGCCAGTTCTCCACAAACATGGTGGGGTCTCTGCCCTCTGTCTTCTCAGGGAGACCAACAATGCGAATGTTATTTCTGCGTAAACGGTTTTCCGTGTCCTCAGCTCTGCTAAGCGTGTCTTGGGCCATACGATGTGCTGCCCTGACTTCTGTCGCTATATGTGGGAGCTTATCCTCCAGGTCACTCACTCTGCTCTCAACAGCGGTTGCTCTCTCCCTGACTTTTTGGAGGTCCTGCCGCAGAAGGGACACCTCCTCTCTCAGGCCCCCAAACTGCTCCTTCATGTCAGCATTGCCCACCTGCACCGCCTTTAGTATGTCTGCCAGCGTCGGTTGCCCCACATTATCTTGTGTATCATCTGAGGGGGGGGGGAGCATCAGCGTCTGCCTCTGCCCTGGAGCTATGGGGTGTTTCCTCCATCTCATGTCCCCACTCTAGCTGTGCTGCACGGCCTCCACCAACTCCGCCATCTGCAGACCCCCCCGCCGCAGTGCAAGCAGGGCCCTTGAGCTTTTGGGCAAAGAAGAGCATGTCCCTCGGCTGCTCCTTACCCTGTGTCTTTGGTGGTTTCCTGGCGGTGCCTTCCTTAGCCTTATCAGCTCGTGGTGTGCGCTGTGAGAGGGCCGCGGCGGCGCCATCTTGGATGTCCGGTCCCGTCATCTCCGCCGTTCCGCAGCGGGTCTTTCCCCTAGTACAGAGGGCCAGGGGTGGATCCGGGCGGTGCAGGGACTCGGTAGCCAGCTGATGGGTCGAAGAGAGCCGGATCAGAGACGCCGGGGAAGGATCGATATTCGGATCAGGCAGGAGCTGTGAGAAGTGCGTCCTCTCACATGCCGGTCTTGGCCACGCCCCCCAGGAAATAGATGTTAATGATGGTACATCTCTCTGCTGGGAAAGGTCCCTTCCAGCAGGTTGGGTTCCAACCCCCATCTTCCTGTCGGGTCGGATGACCCTGAGGTCCCTAGCTAACTACGAAACCCACATGTGTTCTTATACTGTTTTAAAAGCCAAGCTAAGCATAATTCACAATTAGACTAGCTCCAAAGAAGGTTGGTGATAAATGTAACACCCACTTGTGTATTTTTAAGAGACATCTCCACCCACTGTCTTGACGTAGGACTTCAAAAATAACAGATGTAGTGTCCTGCAACTGACCTTGTCTGTCCTCAAACTACCATGTTTAATCCATTGATTCAGAAACGTTTATCACATAATATTAGTAAATTTAAAATCTAACAAACACCAGATAAAGCATATGAATATCCAATAGGGAAATTACCATACTGTTGACGAGGTTGTAAAGTAGTGGGAACTATGACGCACATATGGCGGGACTGACCAAAAATAAAAAAATATTGGAAAGAGGTACTGGAATTAATAAAAGAGATAACTGATATAGAAATACTAGAAGAGCCTTGGACATGCCTATTCCATGTGGTAAAAAGTTCAATAAAACAATATAAAGAATCAGTGATACCTCACATGATGAGCACAGCCAAAAGTCTGATACCAAGACATTGGCAAGAATTGGAAAGCCCTACAACAAAGGAGTGGATTAAAAAAGTAGAAGACGCATATAATATGGAATACCTGAGATACAGTGGGGAAGAGGAAATGGGGGATTTGCAAATAAACGAAAAGATTGGAAAAAATTTAAGAAGACATATATGGAAGTAGGAGGAGGGTAGGAGAGGGGGAGCAGGGAGAAACGGGAGAAGATAGGTAACAACAAAAAATAAAGGAGAGAGAGAGGGGGAGATAGAGAGAGGGGGGGAGAGAGAGGGGGAGGGGGAGAGGGAGAGAGACAGAGAGATGGAGAGAGACGGGGAGAGAGAGACAGACAGAGAGAGAGTGGGATGGGGGTAGGGATGGGTTGGAGGGTGGAATCAAATGTATTTATCAATGTAATCATTTTTGAACTTGGACATTTCTTGTATTTTGATATAATGAAAATAAATAATTAAAAAAAAATAAAAGGGGAAAGATATAGAATATGTATGTGTTGTATTTACATAGCTGTGTTAGGACCTGGGGGTGGAAACAGGAATTAGAAGTTGTGAAGTGAAACTAGAAGAAATAGGTTTTACATGTGGCTCTCTGCTGGCAGGAATAAACAAGCTCTTCACAAGATTCATCTGACTATTCATCATTGCGTCTACAAAATCTACAACTGGTAAACTGCAATATATCACATTTTTGTTGTGAATTTTAGATAAAATGTCAGCTTTTCTACCATTTCTGTTTCCAATTATCTATAGGATGGTGAAGTCATAGGAATAAACACATTAAAAGTCACAGCAGGGATATCGTTTGCCATTCCATCTGATCGCATTCGGCAGTTTTTGGCTGAATCACATGACCGTCAGCTTAAAGGTATGGAGACTAAACATGTAGTTTTGTATCTACATACATCCTACAGGATCATTACTAAGTATGCATACTAGAAGCCTAACAGTAAAACTTACCTTACACTGTACTGGCGATAGTTTACCTAATAAAATAAAGAGTTAAGGCTGACCAGGTCTAACAAAACAGTATTAGTCTAGTGCAGTGGTTGTCAATGTACTAGGTATTGAAAGCCTCACCTGGCTCCTGTGATACCACTAGTGTTGCTCACGAATATTCGTATTGCGAATATTCGGCTCGAATATGGCATATTCGAGTATTCGCGATATATTTCGAATTTCGCTGTGAATATTCGCGATTCCGAATATTCGCATTTTTTCAATTTTATTTTTAAAACAGATCACATCCTATCGACGTCTAAAAGCATTGCTGGTATGATTAGAGACCCTGGGCCGAGTAGCTAAGCTGAGGCGATCCTTTTATGTTGCCGAATTTAAAAAAAAAAAAAATTGTGAATTTTCGCTAATGCGAATGCGAAAATGATTGCGAATTTTCGATAACTGTGGTAGGAGAACTCTGATTGTCTCTGATGCAAAAGGGGGGGGGGGGCTTTGTGTATGTTTCTGTTATTAATATTTGTATGTTTGATATTATTTTTTTTTGTAAGAAGGAAAAAATTGCGCATACCTTAAAAAAAGGGGAGAATACAGCAGCAACTCAAAAATGTTATACAACATAAATTAATACAAGACAGAAAATGGAGTCGCTCTACAAGAATAAAAAATATGTCTAGTGACAAGACATGTGGGCAAATTATAAAATAAGCAAGCGCAAATAACTTGTGAAATACACAGTGAAACAAATATATAAAGAAATATAGTCCCAATAATAGAAAAATAATCTTTCATAAAAATGTCTTTGATATGTGAAGTGAAAAAAAGTCCAAAGCATGCAGCATGAACGTGTTCAATCTTCAAGGTGTTTGATTGACAAACGGCTGTGACAGATGGATAGAGTAAAGAATCACCACCAATGCAAAACACTTTTTATTTTTTATTGTAAAATATCAAGAATATTCTGAGCCAATCAGAGTGCTCCTTCAACATTTGCCGAATATTCGCAATTATTTTGTATTGTAAAATATCAAGAATATTCTGAGCCAGAGTGCTCCTTCCGCATTTGCCGAATATTCGCAATTATTTTGTATTGTAAAATATCACGAATATTCTGAGCCAATCAGAGTGCTCCTACAGCATTTGTCGAAATTGCGCAGTAAATATCGCATTCGCATTTTGCGAAATTTCGAAAAAATATCAAGAATATTCTGAGCCAATCAGAGTGCTCCTACCGCAGTTATCGAAATTTCGCAATTATTTTCGCATTCGCAATAGCGAAAATTCGCAATCATTTCATTTCGATAAAATATCACGAATATTCGAATTTAGCGAATATATCTCGAATATTCGACTATATATTCGAGATATATCGCGAAATCGAATATGGCGTATTCTGCTCAACACTAGATACCACAAAACAGTGCTTTGCAAGGCCAGTGCGCTCGTGTTTTTCTCTGTTATGTATTATACCAGATTATTCGATCTATTACAACAGACTGTGACTCGGCCACATCTTAAGTTTGCCGTCCAGTTCTGGGCACCAATCCTAAAGAAGGATGTGCTGGAACTGGAAAAAGTTCAGAGAAGGGAAAGCTAATAAAGGGACTAGAGCAGTGGTTCTCAACCTGGGGGGTCGGGACCCCCTCGGGGGTCAAATGATGATTTGCCAGGGGTCACCGAATCCTGGGCTGTTCCAGAAGCCCCCACCGCTTTCCCAGCCTTTTTGTGGCCGCCCAGCAGGACTGTTTCTGGAACCCGTGGCCGCCCACTCGGCCTCTTTGCAGCCGCCCATTCAGTTCACGGCATGGCTTGGGGGCAGAGACTAGTCAGCTGACTGGTGAGGAATGTGAAGTGGGAGGGGCTGGAGGAGACCCTATCTTCTGATTTCGGCAAAGGTGTCACTGCTACGAGACGCCACAAAGGGGTTTTAATATTGTACAAGTGGAAAGGAACCTTGGGAGCTCTAAATGTTCATGGGTTAGGGGCGCAAATTACCTGTCTTGCCTTGGGTGCGGACAACCTACGCTATAAAAATATTTTTTTTGTTAGGGGTCCCCACAACCTGGGAAATGTTATCAAGGGGTCACGGCACTAGGAAGGTTGAGAACCACTGGACTAGAGGATCTTAGCTATTGGGAAAGACTATTCTCTCTCTCTAGAGAGGAAATGCTTGAGAGGGCATATGATAGCGATGTACAAATACTGTACTGGTGACCCTAGCATAGGGAATTTAAAAAGACACATGGCCATTCACTGAAATTGGAAGAGAAGGGGTTTAACCTTAAACTGCATAGAGGGTTCTTTACTGTCAGAGTGGTAAGGATGTGGAATTCTCTTCCACAAGCAGTGGTATCAGCAGGAAGCGTCTATAGTTTAAAAAAAACTACAGGGATATACAATTTACTAATGACAAACACAAACACACACATCACAAGTTGAACTGGATAGACTGGTGTCTTTATTCAACCTTACCGACTATGCACCAGCTGTTTACCATGATGTTGTGTAAAAGCCAAATAGTACTGTGCATATGGTTGTGACAAAGCTGGATCCACTTGATTGCGCTTAAAGCACTGCGTGATCCTAACTGTTGAGTGCTAGAGAGGACCGTCACAGACTGCCGACATACCAGAGGAACTGATGGTCAGAGAGTGTGGACATGCCCTTGGTGTGGTTGGAGATGGTGGACATGCTGCAGAAGACAAGCAGAGACTGGGGACATGTTACATGAGGCTATTAGAGATCACTGCTATTAACCTTTTACAAGGGGTTATACAACAAATAGTCAAGCATTACTTATATACTGTAAAAATATCACCAGGGGTCTAGTTTAATAGGCACTGTATAAAGCAATGACACATCATTCACAGAACATTTCATAGGGATTTTGTATTATTACTTATTATATTTCTCTTGGTTGTACAGGAAAGTCCCTTCCAAAGAAGAAATACATGGGTGTGAGGATGTTACAACTGTCAGCAAGGTAGGCACTGCACCCATTTTCAGTGTTAATTCTGGATATAATTACTACATTCGATTCTGGGGACAAATGCACAATTGCAGCACAAACACCAGCAAACCATCAGATGCTAGCTGGATATACGGACACTTTTTTTTCTCTCCAGCTGTTATCCACGTGGCTTTTATATATAGAAGGGCAGTCTACTAATGCAATGCTTATGAAAAATGACAAGTGTCAAGACACAACCAAATACTGTATCTCCTTGGAGTGGTGGGTAGGGGGTAAAACTGACAAAACTCTGAGGATCTCCCTTGGGTGGTGTGTAGGGGGTGGCTGATAAACACAACTCTCCCTGGGGCAATAAGTACTTAAAAAACTCTGAGAGTGTCCCAGGGGTGGTAGGTATGGACACAACTCTAAGGATACCCCAAGGCTGCTGGAAGGAAAACTGACAAAACTCTGATGCCCCGTACACACCATCACTTTATGTGATGAAAAAAAACGACACTTTCTGTGAAGTAAAAAATGACGTTTTTGAAACTTCAATTTTCAAAGACGAAGTTGCCTACACACCATCGTTTTCTCACAATGATCTTGCAAAGTGAGGTTACGTTCCACCACGTTTTACCATTGAAGCTTGCTTCTGGGCATGCGTGGATGAAAAAACGTCTTAGAAAACAACGTTTTTTGCTACACACGGTCAATTTCTGTGAAGTAAAAAGTGCACTTTTGAAAAACGACACATAAAATTGAAGCATGCTTCAACTTTTTTTGGTCGTTTTTTACAAGACATAAAACGACGTTTTCCCACACACACGGTCAATTAAAGTGACGTTTTTAAAAACGTCATTTTTTTTCATCACATAAAGTGATGGTGTGTACGCGGCATGAGAATCTCCCTTGGGTGATGTGTAGAAGGTGGCTGATAAACACAACTCTCCATGGGGCAGCAAGTAGGGAATGGCTGATGGATAAAACTCTGAAGATCACCCTGCGGTGGTGGGTAGAGTCAGCGCTCTCAGCTTTTTCAAAGATTGCTGTTGCCCCCCCCCCCCCCATGTGTGTGACAGCTGTGGAAGCCCAGGCTATATGCTCTAGTCTAGCCACCCCCTCATAGGGACAGGAGGTCTGCCGGCACACCTCCTGCGTTTCCTGCTCCGTGACGTCTCCAGCGCCAGGGCCAGATTAAGAACATCATGGGCGTCCCATTGGACCCACTTTGCTGCCTCTTAGGCGTGTTGGAAGGGGCGATCGCAGAAGAAGCCACTAGAGTGGCGTTTGCCAGGGCAAGACTCTACTGATGGAGAAATACATCTACCAGCACAGGGGTAATGCAGGTAAATTTTTCAGACTATGGGACCCATGGCTCGCAACGCCGGGGCTGAGCCCCGTGGAACTAGTTCAAGAACGGTTACTTGGGGGGATGTAGAGACAGGGACTGATCTGCAGGACCCCGGGCCTGCATACTCGTGAGGACAAATGAAGGGGGGTGGACGGGGGGAGTGGGCGGGGGCGGAGTGTAAGGGTTGGTGCCCAGGTGGGTCTGATGTTAAAACGATTGTGCATAAGTGACCTTATAAAATGCATCTGATGGTTGAACTGTATTCTTGAAGATATACTCTTTTGCAATTTTAAATGTACAATGTCATCTGTACTATGTTTATCTGTTGTGTGAGCAATAAAAACCTTTTTGATCAAAAAAAAAAGAACATCATGGGCCTGGTGCTGAGGATTTTGGTGCGGCCTTTTAGGCTGCATTCACACCTCCGCGTCAAGTAACGCCGCATACGCGGCGTATTTTGCCGCGAATAGTGTAACTTTTTTTTTACAAATCCTTCCTATTGCTTTGTATGGCCGAACGCCAATGCCGCCTGAAAAAAAGGGTCCGGGACTTTTTTCATGCCGCAGGTGTACGGCGTCTATGAGATGTGAACCATCTCATAGACAGCAATGGGAATTCTCCCCTCCAGCGGCACAAGCGGCCGGCGTCGGGCGTTTTGTCGCGGAGGTGTGAATGGGGTGTAATAAATAATAAATAAATGCGTGGGAATGACATGAACGCAGCCCAGCCAAGGCAAGTGACCAAAGGCACAGAACCCAGAAGGAAGACCGGGTGAAGATGGAAGTGTCCAGGCCCCGCCTGATTCATCACAGCGCAGCACTGGAGGGCTCAGTCTGAAAATTGAAGTGTACACTAATGTGCTAATATGCTGTGCATACTTGTACGTTGTGGCATAACCTACCCCAGGGCCTCTAAAAAGTAGTAATGTCAGGAAAGTTTACTACCGCTTTATTATCACAGGATCCCAGGAGCCTCTCATGGGGCCCCCTACTGACCCGGTGGACGGTGGCCCTTGGGCAGTGCCTAAGTGCACAGTTGCCAACATTTAAAAAATATTTTCAGGGCCACTTTTTTATATAAGTGCTATATTTAGAGTAGCTGAGATCCCCGATGTTCCTCTATACATCATAGTAGTAATCACAAAATTAAATGAGTACTAATAATGGGGCAGAACAAATATGAGAACTGAGATTTCCTTTAGTTGAACTAACAAAAGTGTGTCCATTCTAGAGCTGGTAACATTGAGGACTTTCAGTATAATTTTAAAGAACTGTTTTTGTGGGTAAGCGACATAGGGGAGGAGTATGGACGGTATATAAGTGGGAAGTATGTGCAGGTGAGGGAGAGGAATGTGGAGGGTCTAACAGTGGGCACTATGTACAGGAGAGGAGTACAAAGGGTACGGAAAAAAGCACTATGTACAGGAGAGGAGTGTGAAGGGTATGACAATGGGCAGTATGTACAGGAAGAGTGAGGGGGTATGACAGAGGGTAGTACGTACCAGAGAGAAGTGTGGAGGGTATGATGGGGCAGTATGTACAGGAGAGGAGTGTGGAGGGTATGACAGTGGGCAGTATGTACAGGAGAGGAATGTAGACGGTATGATAGTGGGCTCTATGTATAGGAGAGGAGTGTGGAGGGTATGACAGTGAACACTATGTATAGGAGAGGAGTGTGGAGGGTATGACAGTGGGCACTATGTATAGGAGAGGAGTGTGGAGGGTATGACAGTGGGCACTAAGTACAGGAGAGAAGTGTATGACAGCAGGCACTATGTACAGGAGAGGAGTGTGAAGGGTATGACAGTGGGCAGTATGTACAGGAGAGGAATGTAGATGGTATGATAGTGGGCTCTATGTATAGGAGAGGAGTGTGGAGGGTATGACAGTGAGCAGTATGTACAGGAGAGGAGTGTGGAGGGTGCGACAGTGGGCACTAAGTACAGGAGAGAAGTGTATGACAGCAGGCACTATGTACAGGAGAGGAGTGTGAAGGGTATGACAGTGGGCGCTATGTATAGGAGAGGAGTGTGGAGGGTATGACAGTGGGCACTATGTACAGGAGAGGAGTGTGTAGGGTATGACAGTGGGTACTATGTATAGGAGAGAAGTGTGGATAGTATGACAGTGGGCACTATGTACAGGAGAGGAGTGTGGAGAGTATGACAGTGAGCACTATGTACAGGAATGGAAGGATATTTAGGGACTGAGTAGTGGTTAAGCGGGTCATACATGGATTGAAATTACGCCAATTATGCAGAGACCAGCCATAGTCAATCTATGTATGGGCTAGCTGGTTTTACACAAGTCAATCTATTAATCAACTTGAGTACAACCAGCCTGTTTTTTTTTTTTCTTAAAACAATCAGTGCTGCCAGCTAAAGTTAGCAACACTGATCATTGTACGCACTGGCAGAACACAATAACACTGCAGGAGTGATTCCCCCATCCACAGGTCAGCAGGTGAGAGGGTGTGTGGGGACAGGCTGGGGAGAGATAGAAGTCAGTGGCTAGGTAGGCACTGGCTAGTATCAGAGCCAGATACACACAGGTTACATACGCCACGATTGTTAGAGCGAGAACAATAATTCTAGTACTAGACCTCCTCTGTAACTCTAAACATGTAACCTAAAAAAATGTAAAGCATCGCTTAGGATACCAAAAAAAATTGTGCTAGCTTAACTAACTAACTGTTTTTTTAATGAATGAAACATTTTTTTCCAAAAAAACATGTTTGAAAATTGCTGCGCAAATACCGTGCTAGAGCTGCACAATTAATCGTTAAAAAAATCGTGATCTCGATTCAACCCCCCTGACGATCTTCAATGCAGAGTTTGCTGATTCTTTCATATAACAAGTGGAGAGACTCTCAGCTGTCAAAAGAAAATATCTGGGCAGTCTGCCAAGTTTTTAACAGGAAACATTGTAACTGACACTTCCTTCTTAGATCAAAGGGATAAACTTCTGTGTGTAAAGAACAAATCTGGGCAGTCTGCGAAGTTTGTAAACAAAATGAAACATTGTAACTAACTAACATTGTAACTAAATTTAACCACTTCCAACACTTGTTTCTTAAGTTAGAAAGCAATATTATTTGCTAGAAAATTGTATATATTTTAGCAGAGACTCTAGGGAATACAAAGGCTATTGCTGCAATATGTTATGTCACACTGCATTTTCCCACTTCAATGAATAATAAAAACCATAAAAACAAAACAGTAAAGTTAGCCCATTTTTTTTTTTTTGTTTGTTTTAATGTGAAAGATGATGTTACGCCACAAGAATCGTGAGAGAATCGTGATCTATCTTCTAAGCAAAAAAATTGCAATTCTCATTTTAGCCAGAATCGTGCAGCTCTATACCCTGCAACATAAAAAGTGCAAAGACCACCATAGAGTAATTTTCTAGCAAAAAACAAATGATGATTTTTACATGTAGTAGAGAAGTGTCAGAATTGGCCTGGGTGGCAAGGGGTTAATTACCATGAGTAATATACAAATAATTATTATAAGCACTGTGATCCTATCAGTCTGCTGCAGTGTGTCAGCTTGTATTTATATTGGCCGCTCTGAATGTAGCTTCTGACAGGCTGTGCAAGCAGGCCCGTATCTCCGGAACCATAAATGATAGCCGTCCCATATTTTAACCAGTTGTGGGGTAGCTCTTCCCATGCCTACCCCCAAATGTGGGGTTTCTGTGACCTCTGGTTATCGAGCTACAACCCCCCAAATTCGATCTTAAAAAAAAAAAAAAAAAAAAAACATTTTTTTTTTTTTTCTTTTGGGCAAATGGGCCTATCTTGAGAAAGGGGCCTGGAGCTGCAGCTCCATCAGCCCCATTGTTAATCCGGCCCTGTCCAGCGCGGACCTTAATTTCCGGGAGGTCAAAAGACGTCCCGTGTATGAGCTGCCTGCACGCTCTGTGATCAACGAGTCAATGAGACTTGGCTGATCACAGATTAGAGTAAGAGGCCGATTCAAGCCCCTTACCACAAGATGGGCTGTCAGCCAATGACAGCTGATGACGTGATGTAAACAGAAGATCAGTAATCAGCTTTTTGTTTTTTCCTCGCGCTGACAGCATGTGGAAAAAATAAGCCGATCGCCGGATTTTGACAGAGGGACATTGGTCCCGAACAGGGAGAGGCACTGCCCTCCATTGCCACCTACAGGTGTATGTCAGTGCTGCCTACCAGTGTCCACCAATGCCACCTATCAATGTCCACCTATCAGTGCTGCCAACAAGTTCTCATCAGCGCCTCATAATCAGTGCCACCCATGAATGCTGCCCATCAGTGCAATCTCTGTGCCACCTCTCAGTGCCTATCTGTGCAGCCTATTAGAACAGCCTCATCTGCGCATATCAATGAAGAAGAAAAATGGCAAACAGTAAAGCACCAGGTGCAGATGGGTTGCCCATAGAAACCTATAAAAAGTACGGAGGAACGCTTTTGCCAGGGCTGTTGGAGGTACTTAATGACTCCTTTGAGAAGAGTAGACTACCAACCTCTATGGGTGAAGCTGTGGTGGTGGTACTTCCTAAGCCAGGTAAGGACCCATTGCAGCCTGACTCTTACAGGCCTATATCGTTACTAAATTCAGATGTTAAAATCCTGGCATGAGTTCTGGCAACGAGACTTTCAACGGTTATAGCCAGGCTGGTCCATGTGGACCAGTCTGGCTTTATCCCCGCCCGCTCCACGGCACTGAACATCAGGAGGCTCTTCCTGAATCTGCAGCTGCCGGTGGAGAATCCGGGACATAGAGCGATTCTCTCGCTTGACGCTGCCAAAGCTTTTGACAGCGTTGAGTGGAGGTATCTCTGGTCAGTGTTAGCGATGTTTGGCCTGGGGGAGGACTTTATTAAGTGGATAAAACTTCTGTACGCAGCCCCATCAGCGAGAATCAGGATTAATGACGAGATGTCGGAGGTCTTTCCTTTGTTTCGGGGCACCAGGCAGGGGTGCCCTTTGTCGCCCCTGCTTTTTGCCCTAGCATTGGAACCCTTGGCCGAAGTAATACGCACGTCCCCTGACATAGTGGGGTTTCGACGCAGGCATGGAGAGACCAGACTGTCCCTGTATGCGGACGACGCACTGCTGTATTTGGGGGACACGGAGGGGTCCCTGTTAGCTGTGATGCAACTCATTGAGAGATTTGGAGAGCTGTCTGGCTTTGCCATTAACTGGCATAAGTCGGTTCTCCTTCCACTCGATGATCCTCCATCGGAATTGCCTGGGATAGCGTCCAGAATACAAATGGTAGAATCCTTTAAATATCTGGGAATTGTAGTTACTAAAGATCCTACAGATTATGTGTCCCTAAATCTTAAGCCTTTACTAAGTAAATTTAAAACTAAATGTTCTGCCTCGTGTAAACTGCCTCTGACAGTAACGGGGAGAATAAACCTAATTAAAATGGTCTGGGCCCCTCAGTTGCTGTACATCTTGCATAATGCCCCGGTGTGGATCCCGAAATGCTGGTTTCAACGCATAGACTCCCAATTCCGGTCCCTTATTTGGAATAATCGGGTGGCCAGAATAAAACTCTCCACTTTACAATACCCTAAGGATCAGGGGGGAATGGCTGTTCCCCATGCTCAGGCGTATTTCTACGCAGCCCAATTACAGCACTTTGCAGGTTGGAACCAGCCGACAGTGACGGACCCTTCTAGGGCCCTGCTCATTGACCCCACCACCTCGTACTCTGCAATGTCTCATATGGAGATGGGTTTCCCTGGGGTTCCGGACACTAGCCCTACGATTTGCCTTTTAAAAAAACTGTGGAATGCGGTTAGGAGGAGGATGGGGATCATAGGTTTCTTGCCTAGTACGCCCATTTGGCGGAATAGATTTTATACCGAGTTAGTTAAAATTCAGGATTGCTCCAGGGGGGAGACAGCGGGCATTCAATTCTTAAGTCAAATTTTCGATGGGGCGGCCCTGAAATCGTTTGAACGACTGAAGGAGGAATTCCCTTTACTGGTCGGGTCACAATATCAATATCTTAGGCTAGCTCACGCGATTATATCCCAGGGTCACTGTTCCACATTGCGACAGGAGGAATCTCGCTTCCTAAGCTCAGTCTTCGAGGAAACTGAGAAAAAGGGGTTCATTTCCAGGACGTACCTACAACTACTAGCACCCTTACAAGCCCCTGATGTCCTTCCCTGCAGAGGGAAATGGGAGAGTGATATAGGTCCGATAGATGGGGAGCAATGGGAGCAAATACTGAGTACAGGGCCCTTGGTTTCAGTCTCAGCAGCCCAAAGATTGTCGCATTTATTTATTCTTCACAGGGTATATCGGACTCCAGTACAATTGCACCGTTGGGGTAGGCGTGATACACCCATATGTCCCAAATGTCAGGCACACCCGGGAGACCTCATCCACATGTTGTGGAGGTGCCCCAAGTTGGTGAGATACTGGAACGCTGTGGTTAAGGTCATTAACTCTGTCTATCAGGTCCAGCTGCCGGTAGGCCCACTGGTGTGCTTGCTGGGTGGCGTGGACGAGGACCTGTTCCCGCCTCCTGTGTACACTGCCTTGCTTAGACTACTGTATTTGGCACGGAAGCTTATAGCGAGATATTGGTTGTCGGCCCGAGTTCCGTCGAGCCGGCAGTGGATACAGGAGGTCAATAGGATCCTTATAAGGGAGAAGAACACGTACTTGCACAGAAAAGCGCCACAAAAATTTGACAACATATGGCAGGGGTGGCTGAGTTCCCCGGAAGTGGCCCCCCCACAACTGGTACTTGACAGATTATTACTTGGTTGAGGACCGGGTTGTGCGCAATGGAGAGATGGGATCATCTCTCTATACTAATGGTCGAGGAGTTCACGGGATGTATGGTCTAACATATGTGATACCTTTGGCAACAGGCTGGGGTGGTTCCCCCACCCCTTATTGTTTTAGTTTTTATTTTCTTTATTTTTTCCCTGTTCTTTTTGTTTTATTTTTATTATCATTCACCGCCTTATATTTCTTTTGTGCTCAATGTGCTTAATAGCAGTGTGCCGGGAGTTTGGAGGAATTGCTTTAGTACTGCCATTGAGAATATGTACTGTTTCTTGGTTATATGTTTTACCAATTCTGTACCCTGAATGGCCTTGTTTCCTTTTTGTTGCCAATTAATGCTGTACATTCCTGGTATTCTGTACTGCTACTGTGTTCCTTTTTCAAAAGAAAAAATAAATAAACACTTTTCTGATTTAAAAAAAATGAAGAAGAAAAATAACCTGTTTTCAAAATGTTATAGCAAACTATGAAATATTTTTTTTCAACATTTTCGTTCTTTTTTTTCTTCAAAAATTGAATTGCACAGAGCCGCCCCTTACCTCCTCATTTGGGGTCCCCCGCTAGCGATCTTGGCTCCTCCTCTGTCATAGCAAGCCACTTGCTATGGGGGCAAACCTGCGGGCTCACTCCCCAGCTGTTCTGTGTGTATCCATAGACACACACACTGCGGGTCAGCCCCACCCCTGCTCTCTCCTCACAGGATTTTGCTGAAAGCAGCAGGAGAGGAGACATTGGTTCCCACTATTCTCAGAAAAGCCTGTGAGACTGTAAAGAGAGGGGGAGAAGACCTGCAGCCAGGCACATCATTGGATCTATACAGGGGTAGGGGTAAGTGTTTAGGGAGGCGGGAAACACAAGGGAAGGTTTTTACCTTAATGCAGAGAATGCATTAAGGAAAAAACCTTTAGACTTCAGAATCACTTTAAATTGACGTTTGGAGAAACAGGAGATGCTTGTAGGGCCAACATGGCTTGAATTAGGGATGTCCCCATATCGATACTAGTATCGGTATCGATACCGAGCATTTCCCCTGAGTACTTGTACTCGGGGAAATGCTCCAATGCTTCACCCGATACCTGGGCAGTCAGGGTGATCGGTGCGACAGGGGAGTTGCAAGCACTGATCTGCCCCCTTTTCAGCTGCTTTAGTTAAAGTTATTCAGCGGTGATCGGTGCTTATAACTCCCCCCCCAAAGCCATACCGATCACCGCTGACTGTCCCCCTTCGTGCTGCTCTCCCCCCATCCTCCGTGCTGTCCCCCTCTGTGCTGCTCTCCCCCTCCATGCTCTGTGCCATCCCCCTCTGTGCTGCTCTCCCCCTCTGTGCTGTCCCCCTCTGTCCTCCGTGCTGTCCCCCTCCGTCCTCCGTGCTGTATCCCTTCATGCTCTCCCCCCCTCCATGCTGCTCTCCCCCCTCAATGTCCTCCTAAATCCGGCTCCTACCTTTTCCGAATGTACAGAGTCAGTGATCACTGACTCTGTCCATTCATATAACTGAGCATCATAACCTGTGTTTACGATGCTTCAGTTTATGAATGGAGAGCAGCTTCTCCCCATTCATTTTAGCTGAGGCTGCTGAGAAAGGGACTGGGAAACCTGTGTCCTTAGTCCTTTTCTCTGTCTCAAAGGGGAGATGTCAGGGGTCTGTTAAGACCCTTGATATCTCACCAAAGACCCCCCAACAGGGCTGATAAAAAAAGAAAAAAAGTTTGCAATAAATAAAAAAAAATGAATTTAAAAAAATAATAAAAATGTAAATACAAAAAACACACTGACAATCCACCCCCCTAAAAAAAAAATATTATTGTAAAAAATAAAAATTGTAAAAAAATAATAATATTACCACTGTCACATGACAAAAAAAAGTATCGGTAATCGGTATCGGCGAGTACTTGAAAAAAGTATCAGTACTTGTACTCGGTCTAAAAAAAGTGGTATCGGGACAACCCTAGCTTGAATGTTGGCCAATTCAGAAATAATCTGCCATAATTTGAGCTATGGCCAGCTATAGAATCTATTAAAGGGGTTGTAAAGGAAATATTTTTTTTCCCTAAATAGATTCCTTTACCTTGGTGCAGTCCTCCTTCACTTACCTCATCCTTCGATTTTTGCTTTTAAATGTCCTTATTTCTTCTGAGAAATCCTCACTTCCTGTTCTTCTGTCTGTAACTCACCACCGTAATGCAAGGCTTTCTCCCTGGTGTGGAGAAAGCCTCTTGAGGGGGCGAGCAGGAGTGTCAGGACGCCCACTAACACACAGCTCCTTTATCTATCTGCAAAGTGGAGAGTGTCCTGACTTGCCTGCTCGTCCCCTCCCACCTCAAGAGGCTTTCTCCACACCAGGGAGAAAGCCTTGCATTACGGTGGCGAGTTACAGACAGAAGAACAGGAAGTGAGGATTTCTCAGAAGAAATAAGGACATTTAAAAGCAAAATTGAAGGATGAGGTAAGTGAAGGAGGACTGCACTAAGGTAAAGGAAGCTATTTGGGGAAAAATGGATGAGCGAGTTTGGGGTGGAGGAATTTGACTGGCCTGACCTCAACCTGATAAAACACCTTTGGGATGAATTAGAGCGGAGACTGTGAGCCAGGCTTTTTTTGTCCAACATCAGTGCCTGACCGCAGAAATGCGCTTCTGGAAGAATGGTCAAATATTCCCATAGACACACTCCTAAACCTTGTGGACAGCCTTCCCAAAAGAGTTGAAGCTGTTATAGCTGCAAAAGGTGGGCCAACTCCATATTGTACCCTACGGACTAAGACTGGGGTGCCATTAAAGAGGAAGTAAACCTGCAAGAGAAAGGCATAATGAGCTAGTATGCATAGCATGTCCAAATGTTTCCTGTACAACCCCTTTAAGTCTATGTATGTACAGTATAATGATGGTGGCAGCTGTTATGGGCTTAACCTCGACCTTGCCTTGTAAGTAAGCTGGAGAATAAATAAAAGACATGTAGAAGATCGAAGACCAAGTGACATGTGTCTTTTCTTTTTTGGATGACTGAGAGGCTGACAGGAGTCGGTGGAACATAGTACAGTACATTGGTGGAACACTTTTATCCCAGCGGCTAAGCACCTCTAATCTTTTATTTGCCTTTGAAGATCAAATACATTCATATTTTTCAGATGGGCATTGGTTAGCTCAACCACACACAATTATCCAATTACTTGTTTATTCTTTAAAATCCATGGTGGAAGAATAACAGTTATTTGGCTCTATAATTGGCATGGAAGAGCGATGGAACTGGGAAATTCACTGGGTTTAGCTCACCACCAGCGTTACGCAGTGAGATAAGAAACCAGCAAGTAAAAAAATTGTTTTGGATAAAGTTTTCCAACAAAACAGGAAAAATTTGCAAGATGACATTCCCCCCCCCCCTCTATTTTAACAAACTTGCTGTTTGTTAAAATAGAGGGGGGAATGTAATCTTGCAAATTTTTCCTGTTTTGTTGGAAAAATGTATCCAAAACTATTTTTTTTTTTTGTGTTTCCTTTACTTTAATGGTATTTGCTATACCATTAAAGTAATGGAAACACAGTCACAAAAGAAAAATAAAATAATAAAAGCACTTTAGGCTGTTGAGTGACTGCACAATAACTATAATGTTCCCACTGTTTTTCAGTCTGATCCATGAACTTAAAATGCGAGATAAAGATTTTCCCGATGTCAACTCTGGAGTTTATGTGTTTGAAGTCATCCCAGGAACTGCGGCTGCCAGGTGAGGAAGAGGATACAAGAGGGCACTTGTCACAGTGTCCATTATGCAATAAGACTGCTTATACACTATGTAAAACGAATGTACACGGCCTTTTGAGATCAGTAAATGGCAGTGTACTCTGCATTTATACAAGTTCATGAATGCATAGTAAACATTTCAAACACTCATATACTCTAAGGCCGCGTACACACGATCGGTCAAAACCGATGAAAACGGACTGAATGACCGTTTTCATCGGTCCAAACCGATCGTGTGTGGGCTCCATCAGTTAGTTATGCTTCGGTCAAAAAAATAGGAACTTGCTTTAAAATTGAACCAATGGATGCCTAACTGATAGTTTAAAACCGATCGTTAGTATGCAAAAGCATCGGTTAAAAACCTGCGCATGCTCAGAATCAAGTCGACGCATGCTTGGGAGCATTGAGCTTCGCTTTTTTCAGCATGTCGTTGTGTTTTACGTCACCGCGTTCTGACACGATCGGTTATTTAACCTATGGTGTGTAGGCACATCAGACCATCAGTCAGCTTCATCGGTTAACCGATGAGAACGGTCCAAAGGACCGTTCTCATCGGATGGACTGATCGTGTGTACGCGACCTAACTCTAGCCTTCTTGTTTGTGGCAGAAAACTGAATTCACACATTATTGAACTGTCTGGCAGTAAATATACACTTCAGTGAAAACCGAAAAAGGATTAAAATTGAGACATTGGCATAGAGGCAGGGCTTGGACTGGAGGGGTGGGGGGCAGCTGCCCTAGGTTCATTGTCTTTATATGTGTTGGGGGGACGGGGGGGAACATGAAGTAGAAGCCCATAGAGTACATTAGAGCCTGCTCTCAACCCTGTGCACTGCAGATCACAGGCAATATGCAAAAAGCCAATCAAAGTGGCTCTGTGCCTTATGATTTCTGTAAACCAATCATGGTGATCACAAATGTAAACAAATAAATTAAACACAACACCCCACATCTGTCTCTGATTGCTTCTCCCTTGATCTTTTACAATGTAAGTAACGTTGCTCCTGCTGACCACCAATGAAAGGAAGGGAACATTTACCACAAAGAGGCACACCCAGAGCAGCAAGGAAGCATATTGACCTTAAAGGGGACACACTGACCACCAATGTTACAGAGGAAAAAACACCAATGGCCACCAACATTTATAAGTTGCTCACCATCGATCACTGACACTTAAGGGGGGACCCACCACCATATGTGGGCACCTTCTTCTGACCACTGAAATACTGATCCCTGCACTCTGACTGCTTCATTGTATATGCTATGTCCCAAACTAAACAATTTTGTGGGCTTTATAGGGCCTCAAGAAATGTGCTATAGACATAAATGAAAAAAAATCTGTGGTTATTAAATACTGCCAAAAAAGCTCTGTTTTGTCTTGTGCACACAACCAGTTTTCCTGTAGGGAAAACTGCCATGACAGCTTTTGGCTGGGAAAACTGCCATGACAGCTTTTGGCTGGGAAAACTGCCATGACAGCTTTTGGCTGGGAAAACTGGCCATGTGTATGCTCCATGGTAGTTTTCCCGACAGGAAAAGCGCCGGGAATCCTGGCAGGAAAAATGAGAACATGTTCTCTTTTTTCCTGCCGCGATTCCCGGCTGTCTTTTTCCCAGGAGTTTCCCAATGGGAAACACTGCAGTGGAGCATACACACGGCAGGGATTCCCAGCCAAAGATCTCACCGCAGTTTTCCAGACGGGAAAACCTCTGGTGTGTACAGGGGGAAAGTTACCAAGCAGGTGCTCGGTTTTCCCCCCGGGATTCCTGGCGGACTTGATATAAAATGTATTTAGGAAGAGTGTTGATTGACAAAGTAATTGTCAATCAAAATATTACAGTACTAAAAATGGAAAAATGGCACCTAGTAAGGAGGGCCTATATACAGGCTAGTACTCAAGTGGTTACCATTCCCTACTGTGTGCATAGAACAAATGAAATGACATCTAGAAGTTAACAGAGAGGAAGTAGACTAATGCCTTGTTGTGTTGCCCTGTACAGTGCGGGTATGAAGGACCATGACGTGATCATCAGCATTAACGGCAGAACTGTAAACACCACAGAGGAGGTGAGCGAAGCTGTGAAAATCAGCGAAACTCTGTCCATCGTGGTGCGGAGGGGAAATGAAGATATCATCCTCAATGTTGTACCCGAAGAGATGGGCTAGAACCCCCTTCAGATGTTCTTGTTCTTCTTTGGGATTTCTGACCTCTACAAAGTGCGCTGTGCACAGAAGTTTTATACTTGGATTCAAACTCTGAACCAAATGGATGGGTCATATCTCCTCCCCGGAATATTCTATTCCCACACTGGTTGTGGGGAGGCTGACTGTACGTACTCTAATATACAGTATATGATTCTATACAAAACAGAGCTACAGTGGATATGCAACTTCTGCTTTTCTAGAGGCAGCCCTACTAATTGTATAAAACCTTATACTCACAGAAGATATGAGGAATGGGATTTCTACCAAGACCGGCAGGAAATGACAGATCAAACCATACATATGAAGTATACTACGACAAATCAAAAAAGTAACCATATATAACATACAATGTGAGGGACCTTGTCATAAATTGTAAATGATTTACTTTCAGCCGCATGAATCAAAGTGCTTAACAGCAGTGTATTTTTATAGGTGTATTATATAAGTATATACTGTATAAAATTGCTATCGTATATTACCTGTTAGTATTAATATATAAGCATGTGCGATTCCTGACAGTTCAGAACATATAGGGATTCTGGGAAAATACACTCAATCGCCATATGAGCCTAAAACATTAGGCCTTCAATATATATAGATATATATAGTATATTTTACTGGAGTACCTGCAAATTGAATCCAGTATTAAAAGATAGTTGAAACAGCACCAGCCTTTAATGTGTGGTAATACGTCAACGCTATGAACTTTACTGACTTTGTTTATCGATATGGTGCAAAAGGCCAAGGTTGGTGGTAACCCAAAGCAAGCCTAGTCTTCAGCAGTATCCTGAGCTTGGGCAACAAAACATGGCTTATAATTGGGTGTTATGACTTACTGCATGTTATACAATAAGCTTACCGCATTTCATACCATAAAGCATTGGTCTCGAAAGTGCAGCCTGTGGGCCAGATGCAGTATTTTACCAGTCTTTGTCTTGCCCTGCCCTTGGGGCACTGTTCCTCCTACTAATACAGGTCATTATTTTTACCACTGATCCCAACAATGAGGCACCGTTCCTTCCAATGACACCAACAATGGGTCAAGATTCCCTCCACTGACATCAACAGTGGGGCACCATTTCTCCCACTGACACCAACAGTGGGGCACCATTTCTCCCACTGACACCAACAGTGGGGCACCATTTCTCCCAGACACCAACAGTGGGGCACCATTACTGCCACTGACACCAATAATGGAGCACTATTCTTCCTCCCACTGACCTCCATGTAATTTTTTTACTCCCACTGACCACCAAGCCTGGGACATTTTCTATTCACATTGTCCACACTCCGGACCCCCTAAGGCAGGGGTGTCAAACTGGCGGCCCTCCAGCTGTTGCAAAACTACAAGTCCCATGAGGCATTGCAAGGCTAACAGTTACAAGCATGACTCTCACAGGCAGAGGCATGATGGGACTTGTAGTTTCGGAACAGCTGGAGGGCCGCCAGTTTGACACCCCTGCCCTAAGGTTTGAAGTGCAACAAACTAGCTTGTTGTTTGAAAATTTGGGGACCCCGGCCATAAGTCATAAAGACACTAGCTATGCCATCATTTCTTAAATTCTAGCTCGACTTTCATTTCAGTGGGGGTATAAAGCGAACTTTAAGGCTTCCCAGCTGTTCCGATTTAGAAAAAGGAATCCAGTAATGTTCTTATAAGATGATCACAATATTGGTCAGCCTCTCTACTCTTGCTACTCTGACATACAGTAGGTGTAGCAATTGGCTTTGCTCAGTAGGATGAGGGATATTAGGGGGAAGGATGATGGATAACTTGGGTATGTAGGACTATGGTCTGCAACCAAATGTTTCCATGGAAGGAAGTGGCCCTTAAAATAGCCAAAGTATCAAGTTAACCACTGATGCACAATATATTTTAAATGTAAAATACCCTCCATAGGTGTTGCTAATCTCACGCATATTCAGTATGACGTGTTCTGTGTCACTCTCTCCCACATGCATACTGTACAGAAATCCAGCAGGCAGCAAACCATCCCAGGCACGGAAAACCTTGGCAGAGTCCGACATGTGTCATACACACATTATTCACTATTACGAGGGTTCTTTAAAAAATTCTTTTTATTAAGAATTTCAAAAACAAATTACATAATTTTTCTACACAGTCACCTTCCTTTGCGATGCATTTTCCCAGCTTCGTACCAACTCTCAGCCGTAATCAATTACTACTCCTCCCACCTTCACGGCTTGCAACGAAAATATAAAAGTGTGGAAGCTTTTTGAAGATCCCTTGTATATTTGGATATCCAGGTGCCAGCCAATGAGCTCATCCACGCTCCTGATCCCAGGAAAGAAAGTACACCAGCTGCACTTTCCCTGAGTTATCCAAAGCTAAATATTGGCTTGGATTCTACTTTTTATTTTAAGTGGCAGTACACACATGTCACTTGGAATCTGACTGTGGCTATGAGAAACTCAGAGGGGTGGATTTGCTAAAGGCAATATAGACTGTGCACTTTGCAAGTGCAATTGCACTTATTTTCCCCAGAGCTTAATAAATGTGGTTAAAGTGGAGGTTCACCCTCAAAAAAAATCTGACATCACACGGAGTCGCGCCATCCTACCGACAGAATGCCGGTGGTTTGTTTTTTTTCTCAGCACATACCTCTTAATCCCGATTTTCACCTCAGGCCGATCCCGCGGGAGTGGGCGTTTCCAAGTCACAGGTTGCCGAAAAAACCCGAACGCCGGTGCGGCTCTATACGGCGCCTGCGCACCGACATTCGGGTTCTGTCGGCAACCTGTGACGCGCAGTATGCGCCGTTCGGAAGCCTGTCAATCACAGGCAGTGCTTGGGAACACCCACTCCCGCGGGATTGCCGTGAGGTGAAAATCGGGATTAAGAGGTATGTGCTGAGAAAAAAAAAAAGGGCATTCTGTCGGTAGGATGGCGCGACTCCGTGTGATGTCAGACATTTTTTTAAAGGGTGAACCTCCACTTTAAGCTTCACTTTGTAAATACCCAATCAGGTGCAAGTAAAACAAAAAAAATGTATTGCTTGCACATAATTGGGTGGTGGAAATCACCAAATCTTTACCACATGTACTAAGCACTGGGGAAAATAAGTGCAACTGCACTTAAAAAGTCTATTTGCCTTTAGTAAATCCACCCAGCTCATTCCTTACATTTTTGCTATAGTTACCCCCCCCCCCCCAGGATTTCTACCCACAACTGATACCTAAGTTTTAGGCACTACTTGGCTAGATAAAGGACCTACTGCTTTCTTCTCTCCTGCCTTGGAGTCTCATTTATTTGTCATAATATAAGTGTAAATCATATAGTGAGACATGGACAGGCCACATGGCAGGAGCTGGGAATTCAGACACAAAACTGGTGTATGTGAGAGACATGCTAATGGCAAATATTACCTTGTTCTCGGATATAAGCTTTCTCTACAGAACATGTAAAACTGGGTAATATGAATGCCATGCCTCATTGTCAGCCTATATGTGCTTTATCTGGACTTGTTTTGCTATTTTAAAGGCATTACATATACACACCTTTTTGAAAGGCCCAGAGGCTGCAACACCTAAGCAAGAGGCACCACTAACCAAACACTGCCATGAAGACCAAGGAACTGTCCAAACAAGTAAGGGACAATGTTGTTGAGAAGTACAAGTCAGCGTAAGGTTATAAAAAAAAATCCACATTTTTGATGATTCCCTAGGAGCACCATCAAATCTATCATAACCAAATGGAAAGAACATGGTACAACAGCAAACCTGCCAAGAGATGGCAGCACACCAAAACTCACGGACCGGGCAAGGAGGGCATTAATCAGAGAGGCAGCACAGAGTCCTAAGGTAACCCTGGAGGAGCAGCAGAGTTCCACAGCAGAGACTGGAGAATCTGTACATAGGACAACAATAAGTCGTACGCTCCATAGAGTTCGGCTTTATGGCAGAGTGGCCAGAAGAAAGCCATTACTTTCAGCAACAAAAACAAAATGGCAAGTTTTGAGTTTGCGAAAAGGCATGTGAGAGACTCCCAAAATGTATGGAGGAAGGTGCTCTGGTCTGATGAGACTAAAATTAAACTTTTTGGCTAGCAAGGAAAACGCTATGTCTGGTGCAAACCCAACACATCACCCAAAGAACACCATCCCCACAGTGAAACATGGTGGTGGCAGCATCATGCTATGGGGATGTTTTTCAGCAGTCGGGACTGGGAAACTTGTCAGGGTTGAGGGAAAGATGGATGGTTCCTAATACAGGGATATTCTTGAGCAAAACCTGTACCACTCTGTGTGTGATTTAAGGCTAGGACGGAGGTTCACCTTCCAGCAGGATACTGCTAAAGCAACACTTGAGTGGTTTAAGGGGAAACATGTAAATGTGTTGGAATGGCCTAATCAAAGCCCAGACCTCAATCCAATAGAAAATATGTGATCAGACTTAATGATTGCTATCCATAAGCACAAACCATTCAACTTGAAGGAGTGCTGCTGGAGCAGTTTTGCAAGGAGGAATGGACAAAAATCCCAGTGGTAAGATGTGGCAAGCTCATAGAGACTTATCCAAAGCGACTTGGAGCTGTGATAGCTGCAAAAGTTGGCTCTACAAAGTATTGACTTTAAGGGGGGGGAATGCACATTGACTTTTTCTGTTATTTTGTCCTTTTTGGTGTTTGCTTCACAATTAAAAAAACAAACATCTTCAAAGTTGTGGGCATGTTCTGTAAATTAAATGATGCAAATACTCAAACAATCCATGTTAATTCCAGGTTGTGAGGCAACAAAACATGAAAAATGCCAAGGGGGGTGAATACTTTTGCAAGGCACTGTATCTCAGGTGTCTATTCTAATAAAGAGCAGGAGCGACCAGAGATCTAAAAATAAGAGATGTGTAGTAGGACTGGATTTTTTTTAACGAGGACCTGTGAATTTCACTGTACATTTACCCATTAACCCACATGGACCAGATTTCATCACATTTTTGGGGATGGCTCGTACGTGTGATAGCATGGTTAACCAATAACCTTCCACTCAACTGTTGGGGGTATCCTTTCCCAATCCTAATTCAATTAAAGTAAGGGAGGGTTATAACCACTGTCGTTTTTTGTTTGTTTTTTCCTTCCGTGTCCCACTAGGACAGTGATGGCGAACCTTGCCACCCCAGATGTTTTGGAACTACATTTCCCATGATGCTCAACTACACTGCAGAGTGCATGAGCATCATGGGAAATGTAGCTCCAAAACATCTTGGGTGCCAAGGTTTTCCATCACTGCACTAGGGAGATTTACCTTTAGCCAAAAAAGGAACAGAGAGGAAATTATTCCTGCAAACTAAGGGAACCCATCCCCCCCCCCCCACCCCCTCGGTCACCAAAACGAGTGACCACATTGGAAGATTTTCCTGTTCTTTGGGAAAGCCCAAACTTTTGGATTTTCTTTTACTTTCATTTTTGAGAGGTAAACATTACAAATGAATCGCTCAAATGGGGCAGAGGTAGCAATAAAAAAAAAAAAACTGACAGGTGTTCTAATCCATCTCCACTGTGTCCAAAAAAAAAAAAAAGTTTTTCCTTTACCACCACGGCAGACAGACTTTTAGTTTCAATGTGCTGCGGGGGCACCGATGAGCACACTCGTAGTCCACTAACATGTCCTCTGGCTTTCACACAGAAAGCCTGTACAGAGATACAGGCTAAAATCTGGTAAACATGTCTGCAGGAGCCCACATTGCAACTGTGATCTACTGGATTGCAGATTTTTTTTCCTGCAGGAGCCTGGAAAACAGGAAGAAAAACCTTAGACTTACCGGAAACGATATTTCGAGGAGTCTTTAAAGACAGCAACTGGAGAGCGCAGCTCCACCCACTTTCCCAAGAAACACCACGATCCATGTCTTTAAAAGGCAGGACACTTCAACTATGGCCTCAGCCATAATAGAGAACCTCCAGCCATGCTAGGGAGGGTAATAGCTTCTGTCCTGAAAGACTCCTTAAAATACCGTTACCAGCAAGTCTAAGGTTTTCCCAAATCGACTTTCAGGACAGCACCTCGATATAAGTGAGATCTTACTCTGGGGTGGGACCACTGCTTGCAAGACCTTCCTGCCAAATGACTGCTCTGTGGCTGACAGTAAAATCGATTCTATAATGCCGTATAAACAGAGAAGCTCGTCCATGTTCCTGCCTTACAAATTTGCCAAGGTGAGGAGCCAGCCCTCTCTGCCCAGAATGTTGCCACTGCCCTAGTTGAATGGGCCATGATGATACCATCCGGAAGTACCTGCCCTAAGGTTGTGTGGGCTTCTTTATTGCCATTCTAAGCCACCTTCTTATTGCGCTTTTGGAAGGACGATACCCTTTACGCGATCCTGAAAACAGCACAAAAAGAGAATTGGATTTCCTAAACTCCTTAGTGACCTCTAGGTATCATAGCAAACATATTTTCACTTCCAAAGTGTGAAAACATCCTTTTTAGGACCGGATGGGGATGAACAAAAGGTTGGAAGAACGATCTCTTGTGATCAATGAAAAAAAGGAAGAGCTTTTGGCAGAAAACCTGGATCAACCCTTAGAACTATCCGGTCTGGATAAATCATCAAGAAAGGTTTGACCATAGAGAAAGCCTGCAGCTCACTAACTCTTCAGGCACAGGTAACTGCCACCAACAGGACTGTTCAATCCTTAATTGTATAAATTTTCTGGAGGCCCAAAAGTGCTTTTAGTCAGACCCTGTAGAACCACAAGTCCCATCTTGGAAAAAATTAACAGACACGGGTCATAACCTAGCCAGGGCCTTAAAGAACCTAATTATCATCAATGGATCTCGTAAAAATTGCCTTTCCAAAAAACTCATAGTGCAGCCACCTGCGCCTTCAAGGTGCTGACCGCTAATCCCTTCTCCATTTCGTCATGAAGAAATTCCAGGATGGAAACCACTTCCTGCAGCAAATACTCCTTTGCAGCGCACCAGGAATTGTAGCATTTCCAAACCTTTAAATACATGTCTCAGGTAACTTTCTTCCTGCTATTTAGTAGCGTAGAAACAAATTTGTCCGATAAAACCCTTTTCTTCAGGATCTGCTCTTTAGAAACCAGACTGCTAGCCTGAGCTGGCTTATGTTTGGATGAAGGAAGGGCCCCCGATTTTGTAAATCGTCCCGCAGGAGGTAGCATCCAGTAAAGTTCTATCGCCAAATTCAGAAGTGTCGATAACCATAAGGGGCTACAAGTATTAGGTTTGTGGACTCTTCCTGAAACTTTTTGAGGACCAGTGTTATTAATTGAAAGGGGGGGAAAGCACAACATAAAAAGGAAGTCCCAAGGCTGGGCCACAGCATCTACACCCCTTGCCCAAGCCTCTGTATAGTGAAAATTAAACCATAACTTTTGCGTTTGAGTGAGTCACAAAAAGATCGATCTGCGGAATGCCCCACTTGTTCACAATCATCTGAAAAACTTCCTAATTTAGGCTCCATTCACATCCTGAAATTTTCTTTCTGCTCAGGAAATATGCCACCCAATTCAAACTGCTCTTCAGATGCAGGGCTGACAGGGATGCCAGATTCTCCTCCGCCAAAATAGTATCTGCCGAGCTAAAGTCAGGAGAACCCTGCTTCTGGTACCTCCTTGCTTTGCAACATAGGCAACTGCCGTAGCATTGTCGTACAAGATCTGAATATGCTGGCCCCTGATCTTCTCCTGGAAATACAGGAACCCCCCTCAGAATTGCCCTCAGTTATCTCCAATTGGATGATCTGCTTGCTTCCAGGCTTGACCAGGCCCCCTGGGCAAAATGACCTTCCAGATGTGCTCCCCACCCCCAGGAACTTGCATCAGTCATTAGCCTTCTCGAGACAGGGAACACCCAAAGTCAGCTCTTGTTCAAATTGACTGGCTCCTCTACCACCACAATTTCCTCCTCAGCCGTAAAGGGATTGTGATCCATTTCTCTGAGGCCCCGTACACACGATAGAATCCATCCGCAGATAAATCCCAGCAAATGGGTTTCTGCGGATAGATCCTATGGTGTGTACACGCCAGCGGATCTTTTTCCGCGGATAAATCTCCCCTGGGATGGATTCCAGCAGATCGGATATTTGCTGACATGCACAACAAATCCATCTGCTGGAATCCATTCCAACGGATGGATCCGCTCGTCTGTACAGACTCACCGGATCCATCCGTCCAAAGGGATTCCCCGCACGCGTCGTAATGATTTGACGCATGCGTGGAATTCCTTATATGACAGCGTCGCGCCCGTCGCCGCGTCATAATCGCGGCGACGGCGCGACACGTCATCGCCAGAGGATTTCCGCGCGGATTTCAATGCGATGGTGTGTACACTCCATCGCATAGAAATCTGCGGAAATCTTTGAGAGGATTTATCCGTGGAAACGGTCCGCTGGACCGTATCCGCGGATAAATTCTCTCGTGTGTATGGGGCCTAAGCAGCATTATCTGCTGTAGCTCCCTTGCCCATTGAACGGCTGGGATAGAGGATGTTAGGAAACCTATCACTGATATAGCCGACCAAACTGTAACCAGCAAGCTTGTTTGAACTGCTCCTAGAAACTTCCCCCTCTTCTTTTCTGGTAGAAAGATCTTTTGTTGAATTAAGTCAATGGTGTTGCCCAAAAACCTCATCACTTGGGTGGGAACCAGATTCAAATTTTCTTTGTTCAGCAGCCAACCCTGGTTTAGCAAGTGCCATTGTGTCCTGCTCAAATTTGTCATCAGTAGATGTTCTTTCGTGTTGGCAAATAGGAGGAGATAGTCTAGATACAGAACTAATATGATTCCCTGAATCCTCAAAGGCGCCAAAGCTTCCTCCATGATCTTGGTGAAGATCCTTGGGGCAGAGGACAGCTGGAAAGGTAGGGCTCTGAACTGCAGATGGCAGACTGTGTCGCCTGTTCCGATTGCTAAACGCAAATACCTTTGGGAAGCTACTGCTATATGGTATTACACACAGGGGATTTTGGGGTTTCCCATCTGCAGCACGGACCCCAAAGAGGATGATTTCAGTGTCAGCAACCATGGCTCCATCCAAAGCTCTGTTCACCCTGCTCATTCAGGCGTGTCCAGCTCACTCTCTCACTGCCAGGAGCAGACGGCTTGTTTGGAAAGAAGTAACATCCTGGACTGCCGCACTCTCTTGAAGCAAAATTTTATTTGAGAATTCCAAAGGATAAAATCCAAAGGGTACAAAAGTATAATCCAAAAACAGTCCATAGCAAATAGTGGACATACAGGGACAAAATGCCTGACGCGTTCCACATCATAGTTTGATGCTTACTTATAGCTGAAGTGCGCAGGAATCAAAAAAGGATTAGTGCAGAGCCAGCACCTGTCGGTGTAACATGGCGGGAGCGATTACAGGCGTTTGAGGGCTTGGAGTGGTACATTCCCTTTGTTGCAGACGGTTTGCTCTTCCTTTTCTGGACGCTGAGATATCTGGGTTAACCCCTTTAGCACCAAAGTCCCTAATGAGGACTTAGCAATCCAGTGAGTACTGAAAAATCAGCCCTCGCCTCTCTAGGCGAACTACCCAGAAACCCCTCACCCTGCATTAGGGAGAACCCATGATTACTCAACATACCTTGCAATCATTCCACTTAAAGGGACCACAAACCAAATAGTAGGGACCAGAAACCAAATTCCTGTAGCTCAGGACCCAACCCCGGCATCCTGTAGAGGGCCAATCAGTGGTGTTAGAGCTAGGAGCATGTACATCTAAAGGGTACCTGGGGATTCTTTTTTTTTTTTTTTTTTTTTAAACAATTTGAAGATGTTCATCACCCATTAGAGAGAGAACATATTTAACTGGCATACAGTTCTAAGTACAGCTCCAGGGAACAGCAAAAGAAAGGATATCAATAATGGAAAACATGTTAGGCTTATTGAGTGAATATAATTATTTTTAGTTTGTGATTTTATCTGACAATGCAAATTCACGTTTGAGCTGTATAAACAGGATTCTGTCAGAATTTATTTTAAATGGGCTTTTTATACACAGGTATACTGTATTTTTCTGAAGTGTGTGAACAAGCTGACAGTCTATGGGCTGTCCTTCATTACGTGTTTCTCTCCATAGACTACAATATATTCTGCACCTTCCTCTTCTCTTCCTACTGCAATGCTGACAGGATACGAGTACAGTGATTGACAGACGTGAGTGGGTAGCTCTGTAAACAATGATAAATGATGAGTAACACAAACAGCACATCTCTGGGTATAATGTTTGTCTGGGAAGCTTGGCATGCAGTGGCAGAATACTGTGACTGCTAAACCCTTTAAAAATCATCGTATTCATGTCAAGTAAAAATGCATGAGCTGCATACAAGAACTATACTCCACTGAATAGATTTCAAGATCTGGAACAGTTGCACACTACTGTGCATTTTAAGAGCCTGTGTCAGCAATGTCAGTTTGAGACAATTGGAAAAACATTTCAAAGTGTTTTTTGCATCCCCACAGACTTACCTGGAAACACAAAACGTCCTAATCATCTAACTTGTTCCAGTTGAGCAACAAAAGTATTAAATATCACCATATTCTTTAGCATTGGATCTTGGTAGTTACATTAAAATTGGGAAAATAAAAAGACGAATTCCAGGTATGGCTATTTTTTTACATAGTTACAATGTTCTAGCTTGGACCAGTGTAACTCTATATCAACCATACCTGGGTTGATGTCCTTCGAAATCGCTGAGGTAGACACTGCTATTCCAGTGATCTCCACTTGCTTTCAGGTCTAATACTGAGCAGCCCCCCCAGCCTCTCTAATCTTGTCCAATCAGAAAATGCTTTGCTTTCATACCTCGAATGGTGCTTGTGCCGAGCAGCTGACCTCTTGTGTTCAGAATGCAGTAAGCCAGCCAGCACGGGGCCTGAAGCTAGTGGAGGTCAGAAGAGCAGAAGTGTATACTTCATTGATTTCCAGCCTCCAGGGGCATTGGCCAGATATTGTATATACATAGTTACATTGGTCAATACCTCAAATTCTTCTTCCTCTAACCACTTGACAACGAGCCACATACTGGTACATTTCTGGACTTCAAGTGATTATACCAGGATGATGCCTGCAGCTGCAGGCATCATCCTGGTATCGTTTTTTAGAGCCAATGGTCAAGCTCTCTTGTAAAAGCAATCTTGGTAGCTCACTTGCCGCTGGATTGCTTTTACAAGCAGTGGGAGGGGACATCCCCCCTCCTACTGCCTTCATCAGGCTGCCCCATCCCACTGGGGACACTGATCGATCAGCTGGCGCTTCCACCAGCTGATTATATTGGCAAATGAAGACCAGAACCACTTTGTTTACCTCTATGATATAGGGAACTGGAACTGTGATGACTGTACATCACTTCCGGTTTACCAGGATGTAAAGCAGGGGTCTCAAACTCAAATTACCTGAGGGCCACAAGACAAGTTTTCATATGCCATGGGGGGGCCCGCACACAAACTTCAAAAACAACAGTACTGGTGTCAGTGAACACATTATTAACCCCCCAGCACTGGTGTGAGCGGACGCATTTTTACCCCCAGCACTGGTGTCAGTGGATGCATTATGCACACCGACCACTACACTGCACACCGACCACTACACTACACACTGACCACTACACACTGACCACAGCACACTGACCACAGCACACTACACACTGACCACAGCACACTACACACTGACCACAGCACACTACACACTCGCCACTACACACTGACCACTACACAATGACCACTACACACCCCACTGACCACTACACACCCCACTGACCACTACACACCCCACTGACCTACACACACCCTACTGACCACTACACACCCCACTGACCACTCACCATCAGGGCACAGCACATCAGGGTACAGAGCCCAGCACATGAGGGTACAGGGCACAGCGCACATCAGGGTACAGGGCGCACAGGGCACATCAGGGTACAGGGCGCACAGGGCACATCAGGGTACAGGGCGCACAGGGCACATCAGGGTACAGGGCGCACAGGGCACATCAGGGTACAGGGCACAGCTACTCATGAGGGTACAGGGCACAGCACATCAGGGCACAGCACATCAGGGCACAGGGCATGGCACATGGCATATCATGGCATAGCACATCAGGGTACAGGGCACAGGACACAGCACAACAGGGTACAGAGCCCAGCACATCAGGGTACATGGGGCACATCAGAGCACATCAGGGTACATGCGGCGCATCAGAGCAAATGGGGCACATCAGGGTACATGGGGCGCATTAAGGCACATCAGGGTGCATGGGGCACATTAAGGCACATCCACGGTACATGGGGCACATCCACGGTACATGGGGCAAAATCAGGGTACATGGGGCACAATCAGGGTACATGGGGCACATGGAGGCACAATCGGGGCACAATTAGGGTACATGGGGCACATGGAGGCACAATCGGGGTACATGGGGCACATGTCAGCGTTTACTTGTTGTGTTTTTTTCTTCACATGCAGAGTAGCGCAGGAAGCGTCTTTCATAAGTTCACTTCAGTCTCACGCTGCGGCTGCTCCCCGCCCCCCGGCGGCCCCCCCTCTCTTCTCGTCCATCCCGGGTGATATCACAAGCAAATGTGATTGGACGAGAAGAGAGGGGGGGGGCCGCCGGGGGGCGGGGAGCAGCCGCAGCGTGAGACAGAGAAGTGAACTTATGACAGAGACGCTTCCTGCGCTACTCTGCATGTGAAGGAAATCTACTCCCCCCACTTCCGCGGCTTTCCCCCCCGCCCTGCCTGCGGGCCATTTTTAACCAGTCCGTGGGCCGCAAATGGCCCGCGGGCCGGTACTTTGAGACCACTGATGTAAAGGGTGTAATTTTTAAAAATGAAAAGCATTTGAGAACACCGATCTTGGTGTGATCAAATGCTTTTAAGGGCAGAGGAAGGATCTAGGGTCTTATAGACCACAGTTTCTCTCTATAAAGGAATAAGTGTTTGGTATCTATTTATATCTATTAAAACATGACATGTTTGGTATCCATTTACTCAGTAGAACATCATCTTATATTTTACCAAACAATTTGGTTAAAAAAAAGTGTATTTAAAAAAAAACCTGCGTAAAATACCGTGCGACATGAAAAATTGCAACACCAACCAATTTATTCTCTAGGCCTCTGCTTTAAAGAATATATAATGTTCTAAGAAATTTTCTAGCACCGATTGTCACATGTAAACAAGTGCCAGAAAAGGCCTGGGGGTCAAATGGTTAAAACCTCCAGGCAAAAAAATAAATAAATTAATAAATACAAGTTTGGCAAGGAAATTTTCCCCAGTGGGGTTTTTAAGCAGCGAAAATTCCAACAATTACAAAATTATATATTAAAAGGGTTTATTAAATGTGTATATTTGGACACAGTCATGATAATAAAATTATTTTTTTTTCTTTTTGAATCTCCAGTCACAAGAATAAAAATACATACATACAGTTACAAACACAACATTGCAATTACAGTTGTACATAGCAAGGACATCTGTATATGTTGAATTTCTGATGCGTTTCGATCTCTGATGCGGGATCTTCTTCAGAGGATTTATAGTTTGCTGTAATGGAATAAGTAATGAATTTAAATTCTATACCTAGGTGTATGCCCAATGGTTAGAAAACAAGAATATATAGTTACCAATCAACTGTGTTGTAGGAACAGTATTCGTAACTGGAGTCCCACCAAATATGTTAAAGAGATCCCGGTGATCTCCCGGCCTTGCTATGTACAACTGTAATTGCAATATTGTTTGTAACTGTATGTATGTATGTATGTATGTATGTATGTATGTATGTATGTATGTATGTATGTATTTTTATTCTTGTGACTGGAGATTCAAAAAAAAAAAAAAAAAAAAAAAAAAAAAAAAAATTTTTTTTTTATTATCATGACTGTGTCCAAATATACACATTTAATAAACCCTTTTAATATATAATTTTGTAATTGTTGGAATTCTCGCTGCTTAAAACCCAACTGGGGAAAATTTCCTTGCCAAAATATATCGGGGTGCGCAGCGCTCTTCACTTTCCATACCATACGTGTGTCTTTTTCATTTCATAAATACAAGTTTTGCCATGCAATTGGGCTGTGCCCGCACTGCACAGGACAGCTGCTTGTTTTGTTTAGGCATGAAGAGAAAGTTTATAGTCACCCGATCCGTTCCATTGCAAAATGCCCCTCAACAGTCCAGTAAGTGGACTGTTCCTGTTCTATGGAGCTTGGTGACATCATCAACAGTCCACAACTTAAGACCGCAGGAGCGTGGGGCTGCTGGACAAGTCTTATGCTGGGAGGATTAGGTTAATCGCCTTTCTCCACTTCCCTGGATAAAAACAAGCAGCTGATCTGTGCAGTGTGGACAAGGCCACATTGCATGGGAATATACACCTTAAATTATGATGGTTTAAAATTATACATGTATTTTAACCACTTCCATACAGGGCACTTACGCACCTTCCCGCCCAAGCCAATTTTCAGCTTTCAGCACTGTCGCACTTTGAATGGCAATTGCGCGGTCATGCTACACTGTACCCAAACAAAATTGGCGTCCTTTTTTCCCCACAAATAGAGCTTTCTTTTGGTGGTATTTGATCACCTCTGCGATTTTTTTTTTGCGCAACAACTAAAAAAAAAAAATACTGAAAATTTTGAAAAAAAATTACGTTTTTTTTCCCCCTGTTAATTTTTTTGTAAACAAGTAAGTTTTATCTTTCAATTACGGGCACCGATATGGCGGCACTGATGGGCACCGATGAGATGGCACTGATGGACATCGATGAGGTAGTACTGACGGGCGCAGATGAGGTGGCACCGATTGGCGGCGCTGGTATGCGGCACTGATGGGCACACATAGGCAGCACTGATGGGCACACATGGGCGGCACTGATGGGCACACATGGGCGGCACTGATGGGCACACATGGGCGGCACTGATGGGCACACATGGGCGGCACAGATGGGCACTGATAGGTGGGCACTGGGCATGGATGGGCACTGTGGGGTGGCACTGATGGACACTGTGGGGTGGCACTGATGGACACTGTGGGGTGGCACTGATGGACACTGTGGGGCGGCACTGATGGACACTGTGGGGCGGCACTGATTTACCCATGTTGCCAATCAGTGCCCATTTGTGGGAACTGATTGGCATCTTTTTTTTTTTTGCCCTTCCCTGGCAAAAGGGTGGTCCAGGGTGGGCTTCCCTGGTGGTCCAGTGTGGCGATCCGAGGGGGGGCTGCGCCGATAATCAGCGCAAACCCCCCCTGTCAGGAGAGCTGCCGATCGGCTCTCCTCTACTCGCGTCTGTCAGACTAGAGTGAGGAAGAGCCATCGACGGCTCTTCCTGTTTACATCGTGATCAGCCGTGGTTGGACACGGCTGATCACGTGGTAAAGAGTCTCCGTCAGACTGACACCCTGCAACAACGATCGCCGCGAAGCGCGCCCCCGGGGGCGCGCAGCGACTCAGAATCCTGAGGACGTCATATGACGTCCAGTCAGGATTCTACAACCACTTTGCCACCGACAATATGTCATTGGCGGGCGGCAAGTGGTTAATACTTTGTAGTATTAAAAAAAAAAAAAAAACCTGTGTTATAAGGAATTTATTTAGTGGTCCATTTAGCAGCATTCATTCCAACCTCCTCAATCCCTCAGTGCAAAATATTCCAGAATGCTGAAACTAACTCAGGACCCACTTCTACTTACATCTCAATGTGTTATTTAAACACTTTCAACACTTGCATGGGCTTGTTCTCATGCAGGCATTAAAGGAGACCCGTATTTTGGATTTGTGCTGTTGCTGGTTAGAAAAACCCTGAAGTTTTATCACTTAACCTCTACATGGCCTGAAAAACGATTGCTGATAAAAACCAGGCCTTGCATGGCCACTCGTATATGCCTACAGTGTTCTGGTAAATGAATAGGCAAAAACTGCAAACATTACCATCTTAAATTACATTTATTACAGTGTAACATTAAACATTGCTGTACACTGTATAACATATTTACATCATTGTATCTTACATATGAGCCCAGCTGTGTAAACCATTCAGTGTTGTCTTTGTGCCATGGTGCTGCCACATGGAATTCAGCAGCTGGAAGTCTGATACAGATTGCAGCGTCCCCCATGGATAGTCTATATATCAGTATATTGTGCACCAGTTGCTGTTGTCACTAGGCATGAGCCCACCTGTGATGAGCAATATAAGATCCACAAACCACCAGATGCCCAGACCTCCCAGAGTGAGAAGCTTGCCCACAGCGGTGCCCGTGTGTCCCAGGCAGAAGCGATCTACTCCAAAGCATCCCAAGAAGAAGGAGTACAGCAACGTGGTAATAAAATAGTGGCCTGTGTACCTGTGCAGAGACAAATCGAAGGGTTAAGAACCATGACCTCATAGTACAGCTTCTTGTCAGTTTGAGATTTGTGAAAACAAAGCAGATTATATATATATATATATATAAAAAGAAGGACATGAACTAATGTAGCAGGAAATGTATTTATTTTCAGTGCAAGCACAGTAAGTATTTGACAAGGTATCAGTCTCTTAATGTCCCTGTACAGCAGAGCTTGCACATGGAAATGGAAAACAAGTGTGGTGCAAGCAGCCAATAAGTTGTGCCAACAAGGAATATGTTGATGGGAGGAAAGAGCAGAAATTAGTTCATCGGTTTAATGCTCCTCCTGCACTACCCAGGCACCCGGCTCAGAGTGAGTCGCTGAGAGCCTGAGCCGGCCGCTCCCTCCACAGCCCTGCACTCCAGTGAGCGGTGACCGACAGTCACCAGCTCTCTGGCTCTGAAAACAGAGTGATCAAAGAGATTTGATTGCTCTGTTCTCAGTGTTCGTGCTGGCAGGGGGCCGATGCTGCATCCACCTAGGTAAGAATTCATCTACAAAAAAATAAAAATAAAAAGCCAAAACCCACACTTTTTTTTTTTACATGTCTTTTTAGCTACTTCCCGATTTCCATGCCTAGGAAAATTATTGCATACATCCCAGCTATGCACACTCAAGCTTAGGGCAGATGGATTCCAGGAAGTAAAATGCTACATGAATAACCTGCCATTACTCAAGATGGCCATGGCCGGAATTTCTGGGGGGTAATTTCTCAGCAAAAAAGAGCATGGAGACATAGATTGATGGGGAAGTTTTCTTTGAATATAAAACATGAATGAAGTTGTGCTTTTGGTTTGTGGTGCTCAGATACAGTATAGTTCTGCTTTAACAGAGCTCTCTTCCATGCACCCGTGTGACAGCACTCGGCCAGTGGACAAGTAAGTCACATGTTGTTCCATACCCAGAAGTGGCAGTTTATTTCCCTTCACTCCCAGCGTCTGAAAAATAATAAATGGGGAGAGGAAGGAAAAGTATGCAATATGTTGTTGTGGATGGGGAATTTAAAGAAGAACTATACTGTATATGAGCACCACAAACCAAAAGCACAATTTCATTATTTTTTTATATTTAAAGCAAACTCCCTCATTCATCCATGTCTCCATGCTTTATTTTTGCTGAGAAATCACTTAGAAAAAATTAGCATTTCTGGCCATGGCCATCTTAACCACTTAAGGACCCCTTCACGCCGATATACGTCGGCAGAATGGCACGGCTGGGCACATCAACGTATATGTACGTTGTCCTTTAAGCCCAGCCGTGGGGTCGTGGGCGCGCACGCGCGGCGCCGATGGAGTCCCGCGATCAATCCCTGGAGCTGAAGAACGGGGAGAGCCGTGTGTAAACACGGCTTTCCCGTTCTTCACTGTAGCGGCGCATCGATCGTGTGATCCCTTTTATAGGGGGACACAATCGATGACGTCACACCTACAGCCACACCCCCTACAGTTATAAACACACTTGAGGTCACACATAACCCCATCAGCACCCCCTTGTGGTTAACTCCCAAACTGCAATTGTCATTTTCACAATAAACAATGCATTTTAAATGCATTTTTTGCTGTGAAAATGACAATGGTTCCAAAAATGTGTCAAAATTGTCCGAAGTGTCCACCATAATGTCGCAGTCACGAAAGAAAAAAAAAAAAAAAAACGCTGATCGGCGCCATTAGTAGTAAAAAAAATAAAAAAATAAAAATGCAATAAAACTATCCCCTATTTTGTAAACGCTATAAATTTTGCGCAAACCAACCGATAAACGCTTATTGCGATTTTTTTTTACCAAAAATAGGTAGAAGAATACGTATCGGCCTAAACTGAGGAAAATTATTTTTTTTTTATATATTTTTGGGGGATATTTATTATAACAAAAAGAAAAAAATATAGAATTTTTTTCAAAATTTTCGCTCTATTTTTGTTTATAGCGCAAAGAATAAAAACCGCAGAGGTGATCGAATACCACCAAAAGAAAGCTCTATTTGTGGGGAAAAAAAGTACGCCAATTTTGTTTGGGAGCCACGTCGCACGACCGCGCAATTGTCAGTTAAAGCGACGCAGGGCCGAATCGCAAAAAGGGGCAAGGTCCTTTAGCTGCATTTTGGTCTGGGTCTTAAGTGGTTAAGTAAGAGCAGATGATTCATGTAGCAATTACTTTGTGGAATCTTTCTGCCCTTAGCTCAGACATGATGGTGTGCTTACTTGAGAAAGCCATTCCTAAAGACTCCTGGGATGTCTGGAAACCAGAAAGTAACTGAAGAAAAGTTTAAAAAAAATAAAAATAAAAAAGTTAAAAAAAAAGTAAATTTGATATATGCTCTAAACTATTTATTAGTGCCAGCACCATACGTATTTGAAATAGTCACTGTTGATTGAGAGAATGAAGTTCCACTTTAAGCTTTGGAAAGTCTGTTTGAAGCTCCCATAGCTTTTTTTCTGATGACTGAAGGGGGCAATGAGGGGTGAAGGGTAGGCATGTATAAGCTGTGGGAGAACATTTATTGGCCCCATTGCTTCAGGAAAAAGTGCAGGGTCATTAGGCAACACATTTTGGCACACACTTAAAGCGGGGGTTCACCCAAAAAAAAAAAAATTTTAACATTACATTCAGCCGAGTTGTCAGAATGACAATCGGCTGTTTTTTTTTTTTTCAGTGCCGCACATACCGTATTTTCACCGCCGCTTTCGGGTATGTAATTGATTGACATCCTTCCGACCGGCGCATACAGCGTGTCACGAGTTGCCGAAAGAAGCGGAACGTCGGTGCGCAGGTGCCGTATAGACCCGACTCGCAGTCCGGCTTCTCGTGACGCGCTGTATGCGCCGGTCAGAAGGATGTCAATCAATTAGGAACGCCCAGTCCCGCAGATTACATACCCGGAAGCGGCGGTGAACATACGGTATGTACGGCACTGAAAGAAAAAAAACACAGCCGATTGTCATTCTGACAACTCGGCTGAATGTCATGTTAAAAAACATTTTTTTGGGTGAACCCCCGCTTTCGTTTCCTATAAAAAAGGTGCATTTAATATCCTTATTGAAAGACTGAACAGATACACATTTCTGTGCGACAACCCCCTCTAGTGGCCAAAATATTACAGAGCTTCATAATTAAGCAGTTTAAAAGTAGCGGGAGAAGCACACCGGTGCCATTGCTGAGCTTCTTCTAAAAAAGTTAGCTATCTGGCAGTCTCTGGCTTTGAGACCCTAACCATGAACAAGCATTAATCAAGTGAAGTGGGGCTGAGGTTAGAACTTCTGTACTCCACTGCATACATGTTCCAGTGATGCCAACACTATTACAGCTGTTGGATTAGCATGAGAGCCAGGCAACTTACACATTTAGAAGGAGAGGCTAGAAACTAAATGTCATTCATATAATGACATGCAAGTGCATTTTAGTGCAGTATCAGTTAGCGTAATGATACACACTCAGTGGGCAGGTCCATGACAGCTTAGGATCAGAGGAAGTGGGTTGAATGATGCTGGACAGACCCAAAAGACTAGTGACAGCTCTGGATTAAAGGCAAGTATTTCAGCGTAGCTTTATTTTTAAAGGCATATTTGATATTTTAAGCTGGAGCTCAGTTTTAAAGAATAACTGCAACTACCTTTTACTGTTAAACCATTCGCTAATTGTCGCTCCAGAGAATGAAGCTGGAAGAGGTGAACATTTCATCACTACCAGGTTCAGAGCAGCCATTCCCCAGTAGTTGTGGTAGAAAAATTGAATCAAAGAGGATTTGATAAACAGCTGCGCCAATACCATACAACTAAATAAATTATATATATATAATTTTATTTTTATTTTTTAAACTACCACCATTTTATTCTTTGAAGTCTCGGCCTTCAGAAAAACACACATACACACAGCATTAACCCTTTTGCTATATATATTTGTTTTCATTCTGCCCCCCCCCCCCCACCTTTTACTAATCTTCAGGCCCAATATAGATATTTTAACATGTGTGCAAAAATGGCTGTCAGCAAAAGGGTTAATGAAGTAACAAATGCCACTATTCATGAGACAATGTTCTGGTAAAGAGTAGAAGATCTGCTAATACATACTTGATACACGGTTTATTCCCACGCTGAAAAGAGCGAGGTCCAGCGCATTCAATATCGTCTAGAGCACGGCACATGACTTTTGTATGCTCCACGTCATCATATGCCTGTCCTCCAAACTGAAAATAAAGCAACAAGTTATTCAAGTAATAATATAATAATTCTAAATGCAAGAATGACACATCCTGCTTCTCCCTTTTTCAAAATAGATCCCTTTAACTGCTTGCCGACCAGCCGCCGTATAACTAGTTATACGGCGGCAGGTCAGGTCTGCTGGGCGAGATCACGTAGCTATATGTCACCTCTCCAAGCAGCCAATAGGGGCGCGCGCCGCCGGAGGCAAGCAACGCGCGCCCCCCGCTCGTCCCTGATCCAGGCGCGCGTGCCCGGTGGGCGCGATCGCCGCCGGGCACCCGCGATTGCTCGTTACAGAGCAGGGACCAGGAGCTGTGTGTGTAAACACACAGCTCCCGGTCCTGTCAGGGGAGAAATGCCTGACCGTCTGTTCATACAATGTATGAACAGCGATCAGTCATTTCCCATAGTGAGGCCACCCCCCCTACAGTTAGAACACACACAGGAAACATACTTAACCCCTTCCCCGCCCCCCTAGTGTTAACCCCTTCCCTGCCAGTGGCATTTTTATAGTAATCAATGCATTTTTATAGCACTGATCGCTATAAAAATGTCAATGGTCCCAAAAATGTGTCAAAAGTGTCCGCCATAATGTCGCAGTTCCGGAAAAAAAAAAAAAAAAAACGCTGATCGCCGCCATTACTAGTAAAAAAAATAAATATATTAATACAAATGCCATAAAACTATCCCCTATTTTGTAAACGCTATAACTTTTGTGCAAACCAATTAATAGACGCTTATTGCGATTTTTTTTTACGAAAAATATGTAGAAGAATACGTATCGGCCTAAACTGAGGGAAAAAAAAAATGTTTTTATATATTTTTGGGGGATATTTATTATAGCAAAAAATATTCATTTTTTTCAAAATTGTCGCTCTATTTTTGTTTATAGCGCAAAAACTAAAAAACGCAGAGGTGATCAAATACCACCAAAAGAACGCTCTATTTGTAGGAAAAAAAGGACGCCAATTTTGTTTGGGAGCCATGTCGCACGACCGCGCAATTTTCAGTTAAAGCGACGCAGTGCCGAATCGCAAAAAGTGGCCTGGTCTTTGACCATCAATATGGTCCGGGGGTTAAGTGGTTAAGCTAGTGCATTGATGGTTCACTTACCTTTTTCTTCGATTTCCCTTCTAAAAAAATGTTTTCCCTTTGTCTGAATTTCTCACTTCCTGTTCCTCCTCAGTAAGCTTGCCCCCATCACCTGGCTGGGGGTTAGTCATCCACAACAGCTTACTCAGGAGGAACAGGAAATGAGAAATTCAGACAAAGAAAACAAAGAAAAAAAACATTTAGAAGAGAAATCGAAGTAAAAGGTAGCTTAAAAGGGAACCTATTTAGAAAATAAAAAACAAACCTTTACAACCCCTTTAAAAAGGGGAGCAATGGCTGGGTGGAAGGATTTGATGAAGAGGGTGTGCCGCATATTTGGCAAGTATATCTTATTTTTTTATTAATTCAGTTCAGGGCCGAAACAACTAATCGATTATGAAATTAATCGATTACAATTTTCACAATCGATTAATCGGCCAGTAACATAGTGGGGTTAAAAAAAAAAAAAAATTAGCCATTTATAGTACAAAAAAAAAAAAAAAAAAAAATCGCTACTGTAAATACTAGCGATTATTTGCTCTTTTTGTACTTATTTTTGTTTTTTTAACCATATTATGTTACTAAACATCTCAGGCCGGGGTCACACCTGTTTTTTGGTGCTTTTTGCAGAAACACACTACAGTTAATTTACATGTTTTCCTATGGGACACGTTCACATCCATGATTTTTTTTTCAGCTGCTGCGTATTTGGAAAGGGCGAGGAGTTTATAACGCAAAACGGTGCTATTTTTTTTTTTTCTGGCTTCAATATACTTCAATGGAGAAGCTGCAGAAAAGCATGTAATGTGTTTTTGCGGCAATTTGTGTTTTATAATCTGCCCAACAACAAATTGTCCCCAAAAAAATGTAAAAATTCAATATTTTTTTTTATTTAAAACTTTTTTAAGGCTATTATCCGATTAATCAAAACAATAAATCGGCCAACTAATCGATTATGAAAATAATCGTTAGTTGCAGCCCTAATTACGATTTTGTGCTGGGATTGGGAGGGGGGTCAGAGGCAGGACAGGCAGGCCGGCATTGTCCTGTGTACCTCTAAATGGCCTGCCAAGGGATGAAAACTGACCATGTCAACACAGATCAGCTTTGTGTGGTCAGTAAAGAAAAAAGGTGACTGGCAGGATCAACCAAGTACTAGATGGAAGAAGTACAAGAAAATGATAGAGAATATGATTTATAAAACATATACAACATGTGAACATAACCTAAATATTTATTTTTGTTTTCTATGTGTAACATACACATAAAATTGTAAAAAAGTAAACACTTGCACAAAAGTTAACATGCATACAGCGAAATCGGACTGTGGACATAATATTTAGGATAACAGTGAAATGGTTCTGTATGACTGGGCCCATAGCATACAATACTGCTGTGCTTTCAGATCTGTACATATTACCAACCTGAACACAGCCTATTGTATACTCGCCTGCATGGGCCCTTAACCACAGAGGTGTGAAATTCTAAAGAAACAAGGGCCAAATCCACAAAGACCCGGCGTAACGGCGAAATTCTAATTTAAGTTACACTGCCTTAAAATTTCTACCTAAGTGCCCGATCCACAAAGCACTTACCTAGAAATTTCTGGCCGTGTAACTTAAATTCCGCCGGCGCAAGGCGATCCTCATTTCATGGGGGCGATTCCAATTTAAATGAGGTGCGCTCCCACGCCGGCCGTACTACGCATGCTCGTGACGTCATTTTCCCGACGTGCATAGCGCGAAATTACGTTACGCTGGGCTTTATGGATTGCGACGGGTCAATAAAGTTGCGTCGGGTAAAAAAAATGATACGGCGCGAAAAAAAAAAAAAATTCAAATTCGAAAAAAAAACGCGTCGCTAGACAGAAGGGTCTGCTTTTACATGGTGTACTAACTTTACACCTTGTAAAAGCAGCCCTAATTTTGCGTATGCAACTTAATACTTACGGAGAAAAAACGAAGCAGAAAAGCTTCGTGGATCTCCGCAAGTGCCAATTTGCATACCCGAGGCGTCATTTCGACACAAAATGCCCCCAGCGGCGGATGCGGTACTGCATCCTAAGATCCGGCAGTGTAATTCAATTACACATGTCGGATCTTCGTCCTAACTATGGGAAACTGATTCTGTGGATCAGTTCCATAGTTAGGACCAGGGATACGACGGAGTAACAGCAGTTACTCCGTCGTATCTCTTTTGAGGATTTGGCCCCAAATCCATAAACAACAACAGGTACTCCAACATTTACCCTGGCACAGCCATAGCCAATCTCCTGCTGCATGGTCACGTTTCCTGTATGATCCATCAGATCCTCACATTGGATGAACTCTTCTGGTCTGAGAAGAAAAAATAAATAAAAAATCAAGGTGAGTACAAAGAAGTGAACATTTGTCTGAGACACAAAGAGCTGCACGAGATCATCTCACCACTGGTTTCTTGAACATGACGAGATCAAATCTCAATCCATTAGAGAACCTTTAGGATGTGGTGGAACGGGAGATTTGCATAATTAATGTGCAGGCAACAAATCTGCAGCAGCTGCGTGATGCTATCATGTCACTATGGACCCAAATCTCTGAGGAATATTTCCTACACCTTGTTGAATCTATGCCATAAAGGACGAAGGCAGTTCTTAAGGCAAAAGGGGGTCCAGCCTGGTACTAGCAAGGTGTACCTAATAAAGTGGCCGGTGAGTGTAGTTGTTGCACCCACATGCAGATGGCAAAGGCACTGGCAGTGGATTCACCTGCAGGGCGGGAACAATCATGAAGGGCATCTTTCCAGCACCACGTTCCGCTGTGAACTGGCCCCAAGGCTGCATTTAAAGCTAGGCCTTCAGGAAAATGCAAAATAAAAATGTATGTGAGCTTCTTTGGCGCATTTGTCATACATAGGGAGGAAGATTCAAGAGAAGAGACTTTCCAAAGTAAAAAACATGGTGCGCTTGCGGGACGTTAAAAAAAAGTCCTGAAAGCAGAATTTTTGGGGCGCTTTAGGAGCGTTATATAAAACCCCTCCTAAAGCGCCCCTTCCCATTGAAATCAAAAGCTAAAACGATGGTCAAGCGCCACAAAAAAATAGCAGCGTTTTACCTCCCACCGCCTCAGTCTGAAAGTGCCCTTAAGGCAACACACCCTGGTGTGAATAAGCCCCTATACTTCATCCCATCCAACGCTGGTCCCATGTAAAGCCCTCTCTGACCAATCAGAGGGAGGTGACCCAGTACTGGCAGAGAGGAGGTCAGGAGCGCACACTGCCCCCCACACAGTGTTGTCACCCCCCTCAGGGGCACACACTGCCTTCCACACAGTGTTGTCACACCCCTCGGGGGCGCACACTGCCCCCCACACAGTGTTGTCACACCCCTCGGGTGGGCACACTGCCCCCCCACCACACAGCGTTGTCACCCTTCAGAAGCACACACTGCCCCCCCCCCCACACAGCTTTGGCACCCCTCAGGAGCACACACTGCCCCCACCATACAGCGTTGTCACCCCTCAGAAGCACACACTGCCCCCCCCCACACAGCGTTGTCACCCCTCAGGAGCACACACTGCCCCCCACACAGCTTTGGCACCCCTCAGGAGCACACACTGCCCCCACCACACAGCGTTGTCACCCCTCAGGAGCGCACACTGCTCCCCCCACACAGCGTTGTCACCCCTCAGGAGCGTACACTGCCCCGCCCCCCACACAGCGTTGTCACCCCCTCAGGAGCACACACTGCTCCCCCCACACAGTGTTGTCATCCCTCAGGAGCGCACACTGCCCCCCCACACAGCGTTGTCACCCCCTCAGGAGCGCACACTGCTCCCCCCACACAGCGTTGTCACCCTCTCAGGAGCACATACTGCTCCCCCACACAACGTTGTCACCCATCAGGAGCGCACACTGCTCCCCCCCACACAGCACTGTCACCCCTCAGGAGCGCACACTGCTCCCCCCCCCCCACACACACAGCACTGTCACCCCTCAGGAGCGCACACTGCCCCCCCACACAGCACTGTCACCCCTCAAGAGCGTACACTGCCCCCACACACAGTGTTGTCACCCCCTCAGGAGCACACACTGCTCCCCCCACACAGCGTTGTCACCCCTCAGGAGCACATACTGCTCCCCCCACACAGCGTTGTCACCCCTCAGGAGCGCACACTGCTCCCCCCACACAGCGTTGTCACCCCTCAGGAGCGCACACTGCCCCCCCACACAGCACTGTCACCCCTCAGGAGCGCACACTGCTCCCCCCACACAGCACTGTCACCCCTCAGGAGCGCACACTGCCCCCCCACACAGCACTGTCACCCCTCAAGAGCGTACACTGCCCCCACACACAGTGTTGTCACCCCCTCAGGAGCACATACTGCTCCCCCCACACAGCGTTGTCACCCCTCAGGAGCACATACTGCTCCCCCCACACAGCGTTGTCACCCCTCAGGAGCGCACACTGCCCCCCCACACAGCGTTGTCACCCCTCAGGAGTGCACACTGCCCCCCCACACAGCACTGTCACCCCTCAGGAGCGCACACTGCTCCCCCCACACAGCACTGTCACCCCTCAGGAGCGCACACTGCCCCCACACACAGTGTTGTCACCCCTCAGGAGCACACACTGCCCCCACACACAGTGTTGTCACCCCCTCAGGAGCACACACTGCCCCCACACACAGCACTGTCACCCCTCAGGAGCACACACTGCCCCCACACACAGTGTTGTCACCCCCTCAGGAGCACACACTGCCCCCACACACAGTGTTGTCACCCCGGATACTCACAAGTACTCGCAGAAGATGAGGGGACCATGGGGGTCTTTGGGCTCCGGTACAGTGCTGGGCTCTACGGAGGAGGCAGGGCTGGTCTGGTTCTGGGAGGCGATGAGGGAGAAGGTGAGAAGCAGCCCCTGTCCCCCCAGTAATATGTAAGTCATCGGTGGCACAGGCCACCCCATCTTCCTGCCGCAGCGCTTTCCACCTGCACTACGCGGCTTCTTCCGCCAGGATTCCACCCAGCCAATCACAGCGCAGCAAATTACGTTCCTCTTGCGATCTTCCGCAATCACACGCAAATCCTTGTTTTCGTGAATGTGTAGTCTCCGCTACCGGAGCCATTTTTGTTGCGTCCAATGCATCTGCAACAATGCAATTATGGTCTCCGAGAAAATGGCCGCACTCGCTACAACAAAGAACCACACTCAACTATCTATTAGATCTATTATGGTGGTTTCCACAACAAATCGTAGCAATCCTCTTGCCAGCCAATACAGTGTGGTGTGCAGTAATAAACAACATTAAATTCTGGTGGCTGTTTGTGGTTACGGTTTTTTAAATTTTATTTAAATGATATATCCAGAGCTTTTTTCTCAGAAAATAGGTGCAGGAACTCAACCACGACCTCGTTCAGATTTCAGAAACAGTAGAAGGGTCTTAAAGGGGCATTAAATACGAGGATTGCATTACATACATAGTGCAGAGTTCAGGGGGGTTACACACAGAGTGCAGAGCTGTCACTTGTAAACACAGAAACCAGACTTGCGTGTTTACAAGTGATTGTGGTGAGCAGGCACCAAAGGGTCTGAGCCAGAGGTGGTGGAACTGAGTTCCCCAAGTTCCCCCTGAAAAAAAGCCCTGTGTATATATATATATATATATATATATATATATATATATATATATATATATATATATATATATATATATATATCTCTACAGTGGCGGCTGGTGCTCAACATTTTTGGGGGGGCGCAAACTAAAAAATAAATAAAAAAAACAATTGCAGCCTCACTATGCCCATCAAATGCAGCCACTGTGCCCATCAAATGCAGCCACTGTGCCATCAATTGTCACCACTGTGCCATGCCATCAAACGCAGCCACTGTGCCATGCCATCAAACGCAGCCACTGTGCCATCAATTGTCACCACTGTACCATGCCATCAAACGCAGCCACTGTGCCATCAATTGTCACCACTGTGCCATGCCATAAAACGCAGTCACTGTGCCATGCCATCAAACACAGCCACAGTGCCATCAATTGTCACCACTGTGCCATGCCATCAAACGCAGCCACTGTGCCCATAAATTGTCGCCACTGTGCCAATTGTCGCCACTGTGCCCTTTAATTGTCACCACTGTGCCCTTTAATTGTCGCCACTGTGCCAATTGATGCCACTGTTCCCCTTTAATTTTCGCCACTGTGCCAATTGATGCCACTGTTCCCCTTTAATTTTCGCCACTGTGCCCATTGATGCCATTGTGCCCATTGTCACCACTGTGCCCATTGTCGTCGCTTTGTCCTGTAAAATGCCTCTCCCCCCGGCACTTACCTTTCTGGGGGTTAGCCATCCTCTTTCCACGTCCCTCGATGTCTTCTCCCGCCCTCGATGACGCTTCAGTCAATCAGGTTACCGGTAAACCAGAACCGGTGAACCTGATTGGCTGAGACGCCTGTCAGTCTTATCCAAGGAACGCACAGGGAGTGCGTTCCTTGGATAAGCATTCGGAAGCCAACTACAGCCTAAGGGCTGTACTCGGAAAGCCTATCAGAGCCGCTGGCTCTGATAGGCACTTCCACACAGCCAACCAGCTGGCGCTATTCAGGTGGCTGGCGCTCACCATCCGGCCATCTGAATAGTCGGCAGGCAGCGGCGAAAATACATAGATTCATGCAATGCATAAATCTATGTATTTCAGTGGCTGTGCGAGAGCCAGAGGGGGCGACGCTCTGGGGGCCCTCTATGGACGAACCGCCACTGTACATATATATAGTGGGAATAGAATTGTAGTGAGTATTCCGTATATACATTCCTTTTCTATGGCTCTATCGTTTTATTGTCGCCAAATTTACCTCCCAGACCAATCTGTCTAGTGACAGGAATCAGGAAAAATTATAACAGGATGATTTCAGGAGTCACCTTTGGCGTCATTTAACTACTTGACCTCCGGAAGATTTACCCCCTTCCTGACCAGGCCATTTTTTGCAATACGGCACTGTTACTTTAGCTGACAATTGCGCGGTCGTGTAATGCTGTACCCAAATAAAACCCAAATCAAATTTGTCCTTTCCCCCCCACAAATAGAGCCTATTACCTTTGCAGCTATAACAGCTCCAACTCTTCTGGGAAGGCTGTCCACAAGGTTTAGGAGTGTGTCTATGGAAATGTTTGACCATTCTTCCAGAAACGCATTTGTGAGGTCAGGGACTGATGTTGGATGAGAAGGCCTGGCTTGTAGTCTCCACTCTAATTCATCCCAAATGTGTTCTATCAGGTTGAGGTCAGGACTCTGTGCAGGCCAGTTAAGTTCCTCCACCCCAAACTTGCTCATCCATGTCTTTATGGACCTTGCTTTGTGCACTGGTCCAAATCATTTGGTGGAGGGAGGATTATGCTGTGGGGTTGTTTTTTAGGGGTTGGGCTTAGTTCCAGTGAGGGGAACTCTTAATGCGTCAGCATACCAAGACATTTCAGACAATTTCATCCTCCCAACATTGTGGGAACAGTTTGGGGGTGGCCCCTTCCTCTTCCAACATGACTGCGCACCAGTCCACAAAGCAAGGTCCATAAAGTCATGGATGAGAGAGTTTGGGGTGGAGGAACTTGATTGGTCTGCACAACCTGATAGAACTAGAGGTGCCGCCATCGTCTGATCCCTGGACAGGAAAATTTCCTAATATAAAAGTCAGCAGCTACAGTATTTGTAGCTGCTGACTTTTACATTTTTCGTTGGAGGGGCGGTTCTCTGCTTTAATGCTAGGCGCGTTGCCCGGGAGTGTTAATCTATTTCAATGGCCAAAGTAAATTTTTATTCTGATTGAGGAAATAAATTAACATCCAAAACGCTGCTTAATGCCTCGTACACACGCTTAGATTTTTGGATGACCGAACGTCCGTTATTTGTGGCATCCTAGTCTCATGTCGAAAGTGAAGAGGTTACTCACCATACGAATATTTTCATACAACCTCAGAAGCGACGTAATGTGTTGAATAGTTTTGTATGTATTCTTTCGTTTCTCAGCATGCCCAGTCTTGCTCTTACAATTTAATCAGTACTAATAAAACGAAAATCAGACGTTGAGTTCACATCCAACAAACGTTTTATAGTCTGCACTTCCAGCTTTTGTCGGACAAAAACGCGAAATCGGCTGTCGAAAAAGCACTGTACTAACGATCCAAAAATCGGCAGATCATTAGTCGTAGGAATTTTAACATATCGTGTGTCCGGGCCCTAAAGCTGGATACACACGGGGCCGTTTGAAGGAAATAGGGGGCCCCAAGCAAAATGGACATGGAGGCCCCCCCCCCCCCCCCCCGCACGCACACAAAGCGCAGAACCACTAGTGCCCCAGAATAGCATGAAATATAAATATGGTGTAGATCAGCCAATGAGGTTTATTTATGAAACTATCTTACAAATCAGTGTAAGATATAGCCAATAAAAGTGATCACAAAATGGTAAAATATGAATAAAAGCAATGTGGGAAGCATAAAGATGCCAGCATTCTCCCCTTTTTAGCTGTAGGCTATCGCGTGGCCGAGCTCCTCTTCCTCCTGTCAGTCAGGTGTCCTGCCGTATTTTCGGAGACTCGTTGCCACGCATGCGCAGTACAAGGGGGGTCCTTATCCGCCGGGCGGAACTTATTCGGCAGAACACCGGCGGTACAGGAGATTCAGTTTCCTGTTCCCGGCCGGACTGAAAAGAAGTGAGCACTCAGTGTGCACTTCCTGTCAGTCCGGCCCGGGAACAGGACACTGAATCTCCTGAACCGCACGGTACTCGGCCGGACTGACAGGAGGAAAGAGGAGCTCGGCCACGCTACAGCCTGGGAAGGGGAAGTTGGGGGCCCCAGGTCGGCTCGGGCCCCAAGCAATTGTTTGTTTTGCCTGTCCTGTAGCGACGGGCCTGGATACACACATTGGGGGTTATTTACGAAAGGCAAATCCACTTTGCACTACAAGAGCAAACTACAAGTGCAAAGTGCACTTGAAATTGCACTAAAAGTGCACTTGGAAGTGCAGTCGCTGTAAATCTGAGGGGGACATGCTAGGAAAATAAAAAACAGCATTTTAGCTTGCACATGATTGGATAATAAAATCAGCAGAGCTTCCCCTCATTTCAGATCTACCCCTCATATTTACTTTCAGTGCAATTTCAAGTGCACTTTGCACTTGTAGTTTGCACTTGTAGTGCAAAGTGGATTTGCCTTTCGTAAATAACCCCCTATACAATGTGCTTTCGATTATTTCCTTTCGATTTACAAAACCGTATAATATGAGGGCAAACCTAAACACTTTCAACCTGTATACAATCCGGCAGGCCCTTCCACTACATAGTAGAAGGTAAATCTAAAGAAAATTCAACAGCAAAAGTTGTATAGTGTGTATCCAGCTTTAAGCCTCGTACACACGATCGGACTTTCTGCAGACAAAGCGCAGGACTTTTGTCCCGAAAGGCGTTGGCCAGAAACTTGACTTGCATACAAACGGCAAAGAATTGTCGGCCAACAAACACGAAACAACGTGGTTTTTCAGATCTTTAGCGCCACCCTTTGGGCGACTTCTGCTGACGTTGTGTTATGGTGAACATTGCTTCCAAGCACACGTGTTTGTACTTTGAAGTTTTGTCTCTCCGACAACACTGTTGGCAGCCAATTTTAAAGCATGCTATCCCACATTTGTCTGCGGAAAATCCAACAATTGTCCGATGGAACGTACAAATGGACAGATTTTCTAACAACAGCCTGTCATCACACAATTCCCGTTGGAAAATCCGATCGTGTGTATGAGGCTTTATAGCTGGATTCAGGTAGATTGCCGCATCTTTCAGGCGGCGTAGCGTATCGTATTTACGCTACGCCGCCTTAAGTCAGTGAGGCAAGTGCTGTATTCACAAAGCACTTGCCTCCTAAGTTACGGTGGCGTAGCGTAAATGGGCCGGCCTAAGTGCGCCCAATTCAAATGTGGAACAGGGGGCGTGTTTTATGTAAATGTTTCGTGACCTGACGTGATTGACGTTTTTTACGAACGGCGCATGCGCCGTCCGTGGACATATCCCAGTGTGCATTGCTCCAAAGTACGCCGCAAGGACGTATTGGTTTCGACGTGAACGTAAATTACGTCCAGCCCCATTCACGGACGACTTACGCAAACGACGTAAAATTTTAAAATTTCGACGCGGGAACGACGGCCATACTTAACATTGACTAGGCCAGCTATTTGTTCGACTAACTTTACGGCGTAAAAAACCGTACGTAAACGACGTAAAAAAATGCACCGGGCGCACGTATGTTTCTGAATTGGCATATTCTACGCCGAACTCAACGGAAGCGCCACCTAGCGGCCAGCGTAAATATTGCACCCTAAGATATGACGGCGTAGGAGACTTACGCCGCTCGTATCTTAGCCTAATTTAAGCGTATCTGGTTTCCAGAATACGCTTAAATTTGCGACGGCGTAGATTCAGAGTTACGACAGCGTATCTACTGATGCGCCGGCGTAACCCTACGTGAATCTAGCTATTAGTCTCGTTTTTGGCACTGGTGGTGTTCAGAACAGCTGGGGTGTGTATGAGACCCGTGACTCCAACCTTGCGATGTAATGTGATCTGCATTTTCTAAGAGTTGCCCTGGTTGTCCAGTAATACTTTTGAATGAACCGCAGTTCGCTTTTTGGACACAAGATGTCGCTGTTGTAAGGCGTGCCTGTCCAATGAGCGGCGGGGCCGGGGAGAGTAGTGGCCGGTGTGCGCAGGCGCGGTGTGTAGCGCTGAGGTCAGGGAGTGATCAGCTGGGTAGAGTGCAGTGTGTGCACTTCTATGGGAGAGCAGAGGCGGGATCATCATCATCATCAGGCTGCTGCTGCTCGCAGGGAGGGGGGAGCCTGGCAGGGACTGAACACCAACAAGCAGGGAGTGCTGCATTCTGCTGGGAACTTCTGGGCTCCCTCACTTCTCATTGTCCCCCCAGTTTGGGGGTCTGTGCCATTGTTGTTGTTGTCATGATCAGGCTGTACTAGAAGAGGAGGGATCAGGATGATCAGTATACTATGAGAAGTGGATCCTGGGATCTTCTCATCACACTGGGGACTAGTGCTGCTCTCTGTATATAGACACCGGTCAGGATCACCCCCCTCCATGGCTGCTGGCACCATGTCTGCCCTCCTCTACAGTGCCTCTCTGCTGCTCATCCTCACCTGCTTGTGTGCCGGAGGTAAGTGAGATCTCCTACTTACGTTTTACTTTTCCTATGTCTGTATGTTATATATTGATTTACTGGGGGCTCGCTCACACCAGGTCTGCATAGATGGACGCAGGCGCAACGCACACAGACTACAATGGTTCTCTATGTGCCGTGTTTACACCGTACAGGTGCGCCATAATAAGACCATGTAGTATGTCTGTATTTTTATACATCACAACTCATTGGGTGGGAAATTTACTAAAACTGGTGCAACTCTACATAATAACCAATCAGCTTCCAAGTTTTTATGTCCCAGCTCAATTGAACATGCTGAAGTTAGAATCTGATTGGTTATTATGCAGAGTTTCACCAGATTCTGTGCTCCAGTTTTTGTAAATCCCCCCCCCCCCCCCCATAATGTCGCCGCCGTGCACTGCAGTGTTTACTATTGTCATTTTGCAACCATTAAAGTATGATGTACACCTATAGGTAAGTATAATAAGGCTTACCTATAGGTACAGTAAATATCTCCCAAACGTGCGCCGTTTAGAAGATATTTATTTTAGATGCAGTTAGTGACGTCACCGGTGCATGTGCTCTGATGGGATGGCTTTTTTCCGAGCCGCCCCGGGAACAGTGATGTCAGCGCTGGCTTGGCCATTTATTACCCAGAAGGAAGACCAGGGGAGGATGCAACTAAGGATGAGCTCCGGCGTGTTCGCATAGAACACGTGCAGAGCCCGTCAGGAAGTCGGCACCCGCGCTGCGCTAATCACAGCCAGGCAGACATTTCCCGATCTCTGCAGCCGAGCATCGGACAATGTCTGCCTGGCTGTGATTAGCGCAGCGCGGGTGCCGACTTCCTGGCGGGATCTGCACGTGTTCTATGCGAACACGCCGGAGCTCATGCTTAGGCCGCGTACAGACGAGCATACATGTACGATGAAACCGGTCCGCCGGACCGTTTTCACCGTACATGTCTGCCCGGGGATTTCTGTATGGTGGCTGTACTCACCATCATACAGAAATCCGCGCGTAAACAATACGTGGGGCGTGTCGGCGCCGTTGCCGCAACGTGGGCGGCCCTGCCAGTTAAATGCTTCCACGCATGCGTCAAAGTCATTCGACGTATGCGAGGGATGGCGGGCGCTCGGACATGTACGGTAGGTCTGTACAGACGACCGAACATGTCCGAGCGGGCAGGATTCCAGCAGGCTGTTTTAAAACAAGTCCAGAAATATTTGCCCGCTGGGAAAAGGCCCGGCGGGCAAATGTTTGTTGGAATCCTGCCCGCTCGCACCTACACACGACCGAACATGTCTGCTGAAACTGGTCCGCGGACCAGTTTCAGCAGACATGTTCGGTCGTCTGTACGGGGCTTAACTGGCAACTCGGATGCTCTTGAATAAAAGTCCTTTATTGGTTACATGGGTACAGGCTATACTCCTGACGCGTTTCAGCTAAGAAGCCTTAATCAAAGGCTTTGAAGTCTTAGCTGAAACGCGTCAGCGTATAGCCTGTACCCGTGTAACCAATTAAGGACTTTTATTCAAGAGCATCCGCGTTGCCAGCCCTTTTTGATTCAAGTATTGTATTTATGGGGCTAGAGCGCCGGATCACATTTCGTGGACTTCTATATTGGCAGTGGATCTGGGGCAACATTTTGTTTCTCACATTCTGCACTGACAGCACGGTGCTGGAAGGCTTCGTCTTCAGGTAAGTCTGTCATTATGTGTTAGTGTGTGATGCATACTAGGACATTATGACTTAAAGCGGAGGTCCGCCCACCCCGCCAAAAAATTAAAAGTCAGCAGGTACAAATACTGCAGCTGCTGACTTTTAATATATGGACATTTACCTGTCCAGGGAGCCCGCGATGTTGGCACTGCAGCCGATCTTCGGATTGGCTGTCGGTTGCAGCCGCCGCGGTTGCCGGTAAGGGAACCCGGCAGTGCAGCCTTTCAGCTTTATGCCTGGTCCCATAGTGCACATGCGCGAAGCGCGCTGCGCATTCCATTTGGCCCGGTGGCAGAGAAAGGAGGAGGAGGCCAGACTTCTGACGTACCGCGGCAAGGTCCCTGTCCCCCCCCCCCCCTCCCCTTGAAAAGTGCTAAATGTGGCACCTGAGGGGAGGAGGAGATGAATACTCTTGGGTGGAACTCCACTTTAAACTGCCCGGTGCCTACATATTTACTTCCGCTTTAAAGGGTTAGTTCAATTTCATGGAAAAAATGGTAAAGGAGAAATATCTCCATACACCGGCCCAACCCCCCCCAGTCCCCACTGTACTCGCTGTACTCACCTGCAGGGTTGCTGAACTGTCAGCACCGGCGCAGCTGGTCCAATGGTTGAGGGATTTCAAATCCCCACTCTTTTCTGTGACAACGCTGACCAATGAGAATCTGTCTGGTCTGCCCCGGAAGATCTGCAAAGAGAAGAACGGGGATATCAAATGCTGGCTCTGGCTGCAGGGGTGCTGACAGCTTGGCAACAGCAGAGGTAAGTACAGCATGGACAAGCGGGTGTGAAGGGTGTACAGTGTTCATCTTTTCCTTTTTTTTTTTTTGTAAAGGTGAACTAACCCTTTAACCACCTCCTGCCCATGCTATCTGGGAAACCTGATCACAGGTGAACATCCATAGATGCAATCCTGGCAATGTGAGCCCTCGCTATAGCCGTCTTTTGGTTATATAGTGTAAAAATATATTGCGCTAAACTACAAAACGTTCGTGGTAAAGAAATAAAATAAAACTACAAAGTGTAAGGCAGCCAACACAACAATGGAAAATTGTAAAAAGAATAAAAAAAGAAGAAGAAAAGTGCAGCGCCAAATAAAACCGGTTTGCCCTGCTGAGCAAAACCATGTAGTGTGTCCGTGGGTGAATCTAGATAACACACTCAATCATAGTGTGTACACAATGTAATAAAAATATAAAGTGAATCAAACCGAAGGTCCAACACATGAAAGGTATTTAGTATACCCTCACAAACCTCTACGGTCAATGTAGTATCAACTATTCACAGTGCATAAAAATTATAAAGTGAATATATATATATTGAATATATCCACCTTACTGCGCATTTGACTGCTTCACCACCCTTTTTTTGAGGACCTTTGCTGTGTTTGCTGTGTTTGCTGTGCATTGGCGTTTTATCCATATGGACATTTATCTGTGTGATCTTTTGCGATGCAGTTGGAATTTTTTATGAGCATGCTTTTTGAATTTTAAAATAAATACTTTTTTACGCTATGAGGAGGTGTCCTCTCTCCTTTTCTTTTCTGTGCTGGACCCTCTGAGGATTAAAATTCAAAAAGCATGCTCATAAAAAATTCCAACTGCATCTCAAAAGATCACACAGATAAATGTCCATATGGATAAAACGCCAATGCACAGCAACCACAGCAAACACAGCAAAGGTCCTCAAAAAAAGGGTGGTGAAGCAGTCAAATGCGCAGTAAGGTGGATATATTCAATATATATATATTCACTTTATAATTTTTATGCACTGTGAATAGTTGATACTACATTGACCGTAGAGGTTTGTGAGGGTATACTAAATACCTTTCATGTGTTGGACCTTCGGTTTGATTCACTTTATATTTTTATTACATTGTGTACACACTATGATTGAGTGTGTTATCTAGATTCACCCACGGACACACTACATGGTTTTGCTCAGCAGGGCAAACCGGTTTTATTTGGCGCTGCACTTTTCTTCTTTTTTCTTCTTTTTACAATTTTCCATTGTTGTGTTGGCTGCCTTACACTTTGTAGTTTTATTTTATTTCTTTACCACAAACGTTTTGTAGTTTAGCGCAATATATTTTTACACTATATAACCAAAAGACGGCTATAGCGAGGGCTCACATTGCCAGGATTGCGTCTATGGATGTTCACCTGTGATCAGGTTTCCCAGATGTCCCCTGCGGTACACATTGGTACGGATGGATCTGTGATTGCTGTGTTGGATCACGGATCGGGGTAAGGAGCCAATCACAGTGGCTCTTTACCATGTGACCAGCTGTGTCCAATCACAGCTGATCACAGTGTAAACGGGATTTGACGGTTATCGTCATTTCTCTCCTCACGCGCTGTCAGCTGTGAGAGTCGATAGACGGCAAATCCACACAGGGGACATCTACACTGATAATCGGGGCACTGATCATCAATGAATCCCCAAAAGTGCCCATAAGGGCAGCCTAATCAGTGCCCATCAGTGAAGGAGGAAAATTTTATAACAGAAATTAAGAAAAAGTGTTTATTTTTTTCAAACTTTTTGGTCTTTTTTTTTTTTTTTTTTTTTTTTTAATGTGTTAAGCAAAAAAGAAAAAACCCAATGGTGATTAAATACCGCTAAAAGAAAGCGCTATTTGTCTGAAAAAATTATACAAATTTCATTTGGGTACAGCTGTGTCATTCAAAGTATGAAAGTGCTGAAAGCTGAAAATTGGCCTGGGCAGCAAGGGGGTGAAAGTACCCTGTAGGCAAGTTGAATCAAAAAGGGCTGGCAGCTCGGATGCTCTTGAATAAAAGTGCTTTATTGCTTACATAGGTACAGGCTATACGCTGACGCGTTTCGGCTAAGAAGCCTTCATCAAAGCATGAGGCAAGTGGTTACAGCATAACTAAAGGCAAACTTTTTTGGATAGAGTGGAGAGGGATCAGAACCCCTGTCGGGTTTCATTGCTGTCTGTGTCCTGATTAGGAAGATTCACCCTCTCCAGTGGTCCTGTTTACTGTTATCATCAAGTGAAAGTTTGAGCAGACAGGTAGGTTGATTTTACTGTAGAATAGACATTGCTTGTCTTTTCTATAATAAAGACCCTGATTGCTCACAGTTTTTGATTTGAGAATTCAGTTCTGCTTTAAAGTAGAATTCCAACCCTATCTAAGCTTTAAAAAAATGTCCCCTCCCTCTTCCTAACTCTATACTGACTAACCTGTGAAAGATGTATAATAATGAGAGTACCACTCTAAAAAACAGAAAGTTCAATGTGGTCAAACAGCGCTAAAAATTGGTAATGATTGTCCAATTTCAATAAAATAAAATAACATGCAGGTGTTCATCGGAAACGAATTAAGGAGATCAAGGTAGTGAAGATAGTTGATAGAATATTCTACACCTCTTCCCAGGATAAGTCACCACTTATCTTCACTATCTCAACTATCTTCACTACCTTGTTATCCTGGGAAGAGGTGTAGAATATTCTATCAACTATCTTCACTACCTTGATCTCCTTAATTCGTTTCCGATGAACACCTGCATGTTATTTTATTTTATTGAAATTGGACAATCATTACCAATTTTTAGCGCTGTTTGACCACATTGAACTTTCTGTTTTTTAGAGTGGTACTCTCATTATTATGTTTTGATACATACGTCTTTTTGATAGTATGTTTTAAATAGCTGCTTTTTACACACTGTTACCTATTTATATGATATTTTTGTGAATATTAATATATATATCCTTATTTACTACCTGGAGGTTTGTGTGTCAGACCATTACCTTCTAGGTGATTGACTGAATTGTCAACATATCATCTGTGACCTGGCTACTTGGCGCTGAGGCGTGCCACTAGGCCTGGTGTGGCACTGTATTTATACTGTGAAAGATGTATACTTACCTATTTTCACCCTGCTTGAGTCTGGTCATGTGATCGCCCCTGTATTTGTCAGCTGCAGGGGAGAGGATAGAGTGATCAAACAACGGCTGGCAATGCTTTGAATGGTGACCTTACCCATAGGCTTGCTATGACACATCCATCCCCTGCAGCTGCCACTGGCTGACACACAGGATGGATCATGTGACTGGAGCAGATTAGCCGGATGATGGGTAAGTAAGTATACACATTCTTCTTACACAGGTTAGGGCCCTTTCACACTAGCGGACCGTATGTCCGCATTTTCATCCGTCCGTTTGCGGATGAAAACGGGACATACATGGGTCCCTATGTGATTACGGGTGTCAGTGGATGAACACCTGCTGACACCCGTAATTTGTCCGCCTCCGCAAAGATCCGCATTTGCAGACGGAAGAAATCCTATTTTTCTTCCGTCTGCCGGATCGGATGAATACGGTCCGTGTTCGTCCGATTCCCCATAGGGGAGAGCGGAGGAAACACAGGGCGGTCCCTGCACAGTGTGCGGGGACCGCCCTGTCAGCTGCTAGCTCAGCAGGGATTTTACAGAGGATCCCCGCTGAGCAAAGCGGACACACGGAGCGGATCATTACTGATCCGCTCCGTGTGAAAGGGCCCTTAGTCACAATAGGTTGACACCCGCCAACATTCGATCCTTTCCACTAAAAACGGACGGATAGATATCTGTTGTCCATCCATCTAGTGCAGTGGTTCTCAACTCCTGTCCTCAGGACCCGCTAAGGGTCCTTTCACACTAGCGGACCGTTCGTCCGCTCATTACAAGTCCGTTAACGGACTTGTAATGAATCCCTATGGGAACGCGTCCGTTAGCGGATGGAGCATCCGCTAGCGTCCGCGTCAGTCGGGTTCCGCTTTTCCGAACGGAAGAAACCCTATTTTTCTTCCGTTCGGCGGAACGGACCGGATGCAGACGGACAGACGGTCCGTCTGCATCCGATCCCCCATAGGGGACAGCGGAGCAGAGAAAGGGCGGTCCCTGCACTGTGTGCGGGGACCGCCCTATCCGCCGACAGCTCAGCGGGGATCCCCGCTGAGCTTCGGCGGACACACAGAGCGGACCCGGAAACGGTCCGCTCCGTGTGAAAGAGCCCTAACAGGCCAGGTTTGCAAGATAACTGAAATGCATCACAGGTGATATAATTTGCTGCTCAGTGATTGCAGTATTATAGTCTGCATCTCCCCAAGGAAATACTTAAAATCTGGCCTGATATGCCCCATACACACGATCAGGCTTTTGCCCGGCTAAATTTGCAACGGATATCCATCGGAGTAAAAGAGAACATGTTCTCTATCTAAACTCTAAGGCCGCGTACACACGGTCGATCCATCCGATGAGAATGGTCAGACGGCCGTTTTCATCGGTTCACTGCTGAAGCAGACCGATGGTCTGATGTGCGTACACACCATCAGTTCAAATATTGATCGGGTCAGAACGCAGTGACGTAAAACACAACGACGTGCTGAAAAAAAACGAAGTTCAATGCTTCCAAGCATGCGTCGACTTGATTCTGAGCATGCGCAGGTTTTGAACCGATGCTTTTGTGTACTAACCATCGGTTTTGACCTATCGGTCAGCCGTCTATCGGTTCGATTTTAAAGCAAGTCCTCTAATTTTTGTCCGAAGGACAACAGACCGATGGGCCGTACACACGGTCGGTTTGTGCAGGAAATCGTGAAGCGAAGATCTAACATCTTCACATGTGAAAAAACGTCCTTCCAAGAGAGTGTTCAGAGGTCAGCTGTCGCTTCCCCATGAAATCAACACTCACCAGATGCGATGGCTGACATTACAACAGCATGCACGCCTGTGTCTTTATGACAAACGTCAATAGCGAGTATATAAATCTTGCCCAATAGCAACGTCACAAATATTCCTCGAAGCTGGAGTGAATAAAACTCACCAGGAGCCAAAAAGATGGTCTGATAGTGTAGTATTTAATATGAATCCCTGTATTGTTAAAAACCATGCATAAAACAACAAAGTTCTTGCATAAAAATCTGCTGCCAGCCTGGAATCGGACAGCGGCATTACGTCAGCACTACCAGCTACTCTCAGGCATGTTTCGTCCAGCAGGACGTTAACGTTAAGTGGATGTAAACCCTCGCTTGTACTCCAGTGCAGTGAACAGCCTCAAATGATACACAGAGATGAAACAAATCTCCCTATATAAGTTTTATATGTATATCTGCTGTCCTCACCTTTTTATACACTGTTTAAAAAGTACACGTCCTGTAAGAATTTTCTCTTCCTGATTCATCTGTAGGCGTGTATTATTGCTATACACTGTGAGATACTCAGACAGCTGTTTGGAGAAAAGGCAAACGCCCCCCTCCCTTCAGCATGTGTGTGAATAGTTTAGCATTCTGATAATTCAATTTATAGCAATCTTCCCTGACACACACTTCAGGCTCCTGTCTCGGAGAGCTTGTCAAAAGTTATCAAGCTCATAACAGAGGAACGGAGCAAGAGAAAGCTATGGGACTTGGCTCTTTGAAGAGCGATAAGAAAATGCTGCAGATATGTGCCCAGCTCAAATTTTTCATGAATCTGGTTTACATCCACTTTAAAGTGACTGTAAACCCTCACATATACACAGTGAGGTGAACAGCCTCAGATGATACACGGAGATGAAACAAATCTCCCTACATAAGTTTTACATGTATATTTGCTGTCTTCATCTTCATATACTGTTTAGAATGTGTACATCCTGTTAGAATTTTATTTTCCTGTGCCAGCAGGGGAAGGGGAGACTTGCCATACACTGTGAGGCAGCTGATTGGAGGAAAAGCACACCCCCCCCCTCCACATAGGAAGAGACTTGCAGAGCTGTGCTGTGAATTAACCAGCTGTCTGCTAATCTCACTTACCCTGACACAAATTTCATGCTGGTTTTATCACATGTGTCGGAGAACTTGTCCGAAGTTATCATGCTGATAACAGAAGAACGGAGCAGGAGAAAGCCATGGGACTTAGGGCTTTGGAGAGAGATAATAAAACACTGCTGATATATGTGCCCAGCTCAAATTTCATGAATCGGGTATACATCCACTTAAACCTATAAGATAACGTCCTTTTGGACGAAACATGTCTGGGGCAGAGCTGCAAGTACTGAAGTCATACCGCTGTCTGGTTCTGGGTGGGCATCGGCTTTTTATGTAATAACTTTGTTTTATGTATGTTTTTAACAGTACATGGATTCATATTAAATACTACACTAGCAGAGCATCTCTGTGGCTCCTGGTGAGCTTTATACTTGGCTTAGCTTTTTACTTCTTTCCTATTTCACACTATTGTTCACTGAAAATGCTGGTACTGCACATTTTCTTTTATATATGTTTGAGCTAAGTATACTGCTTATATGTGAAAGCTGCTACTTGCTTTAGAGATCATACTACAGCACAGATAATTCTTTATTATTATTTATGTATAAATACTTGATTAAAGTGGAGTTCCACCCAGGAATTTTTTTTTTTAGCCCAAAAATCCACCAAAAAATAAAAAATATATAGAAAAAAAAAAAATTATACTCACCCAAAATACCTGTTGCTATGTGGAAGTCCGTAATCTGCCTCTTCCGTAGCCGCGGCCTATCTTCTTCATCTTCTTCTAGTGAATGGGTGCGCTGCTTTCTGGGAACTGTGTGTGTTCCCAGAGAGCAGCTACCCATTCACAAGTCGGCGCGAGACTCGCGCATGCACAGTAGGAAACGGGCAGTGAAGCCGTAAAGCTTCACTGCCTGTTTCCCTTAGTGTGAATGGTGGCGTGGGCTCTGCACCGATCGAGGGATCGACTTCGGGGGGCCATCAGCATGGCGAGTAGGACAGGTAAGTGTCCTTATTAAAGGTCAGCAGCTACACTGTTAGTAGCTGCTGACTTAAATTTTTTTTTATAATTTGCGGGTGGAATCCCGCTTTAAGCCTGCTGCGGTTTAGGGGTGCCCCTCCTGTGATCGCTGTGTTCGCCGAACACAGTGGATCACTGTTACCAGTAACTGGGTATCATGTGATCGCTATGATTGGTCATAGCGATCACCTCATAACAATGTAAACAATCTGTCATGATTGGCTTTCCATTCATGAACAGCTTGCTTACTATTGTGATCTGTGATTGGCCCACAGCAGTCACATGGCTTACCTGTAACATGTGAATTGCTTAGCCAATCACAATCAAAAGCAAGCTGTTCATGGATGGAAGGCCATTAAAGCTATTGGTGATTGGGTACTCTGCAAGTGATGGTGTTTGAAATTTGTTACATCTTTACCTAAAAAAAAAAATTCCCCTCGTGTACATCGGTGGAGATTCTTTACTTACAACAAATGAGGAGGAGGAGGAGGAGTGAAGGGATTTTTAATCTTTTTGTGGTTTGCATTTTCTGTTGAAGGCAGAGCCAATCATCCATCTAAGTATCTTAAAGTGGTTGGAAACCCTTTACAACCACTTTTTGCTACAGGTAATCCTAAAATAAGGCTTACCTGTAGCTACCCCGGATATCTCCTAAACCTGTTATCGGCACATGCGCACTGAAGCAATGGCACCTACCGGCCATTGCTTCAGTGAGTGCGCCGTTACCGGCTCCGGCCAATCACAGCGCTGGAGCCCACGATACCCAGGAAGTAACTCCGGGAGCGATGTCGCCGTCCGGAGGGGGGTAGGAGGACCGCATCGGGGGCTTTGATGTAAGATAAGTAATTTATAATGAGCTAGTATGCTATGCATACTAGCTCATTATGCCATTGTCTTGTAGGTTTTTTTTTTTTTTTCTTTCTTTCTAGGGTTTACAGCTACTAATATGGTGCCTTTATCAATGCTGTTCTATAACTTCCAGTAGCCAATCAGAAATGAGTTGCCATCACTGTGCTAATGAACTGAGAAATGTGACCCATCGTGCCAGCGCCTTGTGTATTATGATATTTCAAATAGGTCATTTGTTTGCTGTACATCTCTGTGTCCTGGTTACACTGTATCCTGCTTCTTCTTATCTATATGTACTCATCCTGGCGTGTCATATGCTCTGTACATTTTAATTATTTTATTGCATTTTCTTTTTATGACCCCCCCCATATGACAAGCAGTCGTTGGTATCACCTGACTCCTCTATATCATCATGATAATGTGAAATACAGTGAGCATTCACAACTCCGTACAGCTCATAGCACCTGCAGTTTATGGGGTTGTTTTGTACCATATCCTTTGAGCAGCACAAGGACATAACTCGCCACACCTGCAGCACAACGCATGGACTAAAATGCAGTGTCAATTAGAGCTGCATGATTAATCGTTTAGAATCAGTGTTGCAATTTTTAATTTTTTTTCCCCTTGCGATCTTGACAAAGCATTTTCCCGATTCTTTCTATGCAGAGAATTCTCTGCTGAAGCTGACAGCTGTCAAGCCCCCCCCCCCTCCCAAAAAAAACAGGCAGTCTGCCAAGTATCACAACATTCCTCAGCCATGGAACTAACTAGGCCTCATGCACACTGGATGTTTTTGGCTGTAGATGTTTTTTTTTCTACAGTCATTAAACTCTTCATCATGTTATCCTATGTGTCCATGCACACACAGGCTGTTATCACCAGTTTTGGGCAGTTGCGTTTTTTGAGCAGTGAAAAAAAAAAAAAAAACTAGTGGGTTCTGAGAGACGTTTTTCAGCTGTAAAACCACTGTAACGCTGATAAACGCTCAAAAATGTCGCTCACCAGCGTTTTTTACGTTTTTGATCCATTAAAAAACAAAGAAATCAATTGTAAAAACTTTGAATAACTCTCTGCAAAGCTACTGGCGTTTTTATAACGTTATTTTAACGTCCTGTGTGCATGAGGCCTGAACATTGTAATGTTTAGTCCTTTAGATCAAAGGAATGAACTTCAGCGTGTAAATTAGGGAAGTTAAAAACAAAACCTTTTTCTGACATTTGTTGGTTTCAAGTTAAAATCTTTATTTTTTTGCTAGAAAATTACTTGGAGACCCTAGAGCATGGGTCTTCAAACTATGGCCCTCCAGTTCAGGAACTATAATTCCCATCATGCCTAGTCATGTCTGTGAATGTCAGTGTGTTACAATGCCTCATGGGATGTGTAGTTCTACAACAGCTGGAGGGCCGTAGTTTGAGGATCCCTGCCCTAGAGAATAAAATGGCGATTGTTGCAATATTTTATGTCGCACTATATTTGTGCAGCGTTCTTTCAAATGCAATTTTTGGGGAATAAAATACACTTTTAATGAAATTTAAAAAAAAAAAAACAATTTTTTTTTATAATGTGAAAGATGATGTTACTCCGAGAATTGCGATCTTTATTCTAAGCAGAAAAATTGATTGTGATTCTCATTTTGGCCAGAATAGTGCTGCTCTAGTGTCAAAGTGTAAAGATCGGTTTAGCTTATGAGAAACCTGAAAGCCTCGTACACACGCTCGGTGTACACATTGCTCATCCACACCAATCCGTCCAAATTTTGTCGTCGGAAATTCCGACAGAAAAAGTCAGATGAAGCATACACAAAGTCAGAATTTCAACCAAAAGCTCACATTGACCTTTTCTTGTCAGAAATCCCGACACGGCATAACGGTTAAGGATTTGCAATTTGCTGGCAGGGGTCTGCAGTCCCCTTTGGTGTAGCATGATTTGCTACACCACCTCCTGATAATTTGCTCTGCAATGTTCCCCGCTGTCCTCTCCTGCTCCTGTTCAGTATTCCCCTCCTTTTGGGTTGTATGGAGAGGTTCCTTCCCAGCTCCCCGGAGCCCTGGCCCAAGGACACCCCCCCCTTCCCCAGACAGGGGGTTCCCACTAAGGCCACGACAGCCTAGCACTCCATCACTCAGTTCTTCCACCCAACAACTCCTTCCCCAGCAGGCTGACCCTGGCTATATGTAGGGCGCTTGCCCCCTGCCAATCCTGGTTGAGGATTGCTCAGGGCTCCCAGATACACCTCACGTCAGGCCAATCCTCTCTCCCCACTACCCACTAGGGTGACCACATTTCCGAACTGCCATTCAGGGACACCCCCCATGCACACCCAAGCCCCCTCGTGCCAGCCCAAAAACAGATTTTTTTTTTTTTTTGCCAATTTTTGGAAAAGCAAATATATATATATATAATTTTTTTTTTTTATTGCCCCCACATGTCGGCCTCTTTTTTTTATTGCCCCCGAGGGCAGGGCCCCACTTTGTAAGCCTCATTTTATTACTGTGCTGTGCCCAGCTCCAGTGCCCCGACTTGTCTCCTGACCAGCTCCAATCAGGTTCCATTTGCTCACTTTCTAATCTGGACTGGTCTGGTGTGGTGGGCGGTCGAGTGGCTCGGGCAATGCGCTGTGGGAGTCGGGATAGGCAGCCAAACCATAGAGCTAAGCCAACCAGCACTACAGAATGCCACTGCCTGCCGGGAGGTCACTAAAGCATGGAGGAGTCAGGAGATGCTGCTGCCGCGGTCGGAGAAGGAGAGGAGGTGGGTGGACTGGGAGCGCAGGGCAGCACTTGCTCCTCTCGGCCTTGCTCTGAGACTCTGCGAATGTGACGTCACTGGTTGCTAGACGCCAGGAGGGGCGGCCCTAGCAACCAGTTTGGCAATTGTCTATTAGGGTTAAAAAAGGGGGGATAGGGTTGGGACTTTAGATGAGACATATGATAGAAACTACCACAGGCCTCCATCCCTGTAAATGGATAAAAGGGGGGGAGGGTTTGGGACTTTGAATGAGATGCGTTTTTAGCAGTATGCGATTAAATATATATATATATATATATATATATATATATATATATATATATATATATATATATATATATATGGAATATAAAAAATGTTTCCATAATAGCCAGGCTCAAAGTTACCAACCAAAAGCACTAAACCAAATTAATCTGTCTAGCTGTATGTAATTAAAAGCAGAGGTTTAGTTGCATGTATTTGCAAATACCTGTGTGAGCTGCAGGCCGCGTCAAGGCACTCCGTGTACTGCAGTCCCAACTATGAATTTTAAAGTCTCCTAAAGAGGAGCACAGGAGTGCAAATCAATAGATAGGGGGCAGCTCACACAGGTATTTGCAAATACATGCAACTAAACCTCTGTTTTTAATTACATACAGCTAGACAGATTCATTTGGTTTAGTGCTTTTGGTTGGTAACTTTGAGCCTGGCTATTATGAAAACATTTTTTATATTCCATAGATATATATATTAAATCGCATACTGCTAAAAACGCATCTCATTTAAAGTCCCAAACCCCCCCCCCCCCCCCCCTTTATCCATTGTCTATTAGGGTGGCTGTGTGCCCTCATTTCATTCCGGGACATTGTATTGTCCCGGAATGAAGGTACACGGGACACAAATGCAAATTGTGGGGCAATCCAGGACACGTGGGCACCCTACTCCCCACCTTTTTTCTAGAACCTTCCAGAAACCAGAGGGAGGTTCCAGAGAGATGAAGCCACATGTCAGTCACCTGCTACTGCTCTAAACTGCTTCCAGCCCCCAGATCAAAAACAAACAGGCCTAGCTTTTAGCCTAGCAGGCCTAGGCCTGCCTAAATTTACCTGCACTGTCTGAAAAAAACGACCTCTAGCAACCTACCTACGGTAGAGGGTGCTACACCATGTACAGTGAATGCAGGGTCCTGGGTTTAGTAACACTTTAAATAATGTATAATAGTTGGTAAGACATGGACTGGTTGCATCTCCGAGGCCCACAATATCCAAATCAATATTGTATCCTAGTAATTAAACAATGGCAACTTTACCGGAGGAAAAAAAAGGGTTAACTTCCATATGCAGTACAGAACTTCTTATTTACAGTAAGAGCTGTGAAAATGTGAAATAGATTTTCTCAGGAACCACCTAGGGTTACCACCTCATCCCTTTAAACCCGAACACATAGTAATTACACAGGTTCTGGGGCTAATTTAATGTCGATAAGGCACCAAGTGAGTTTAATTAGCAGCACCTTAATCAGCCAGAGAACCTGTGTAATTAATATGTTTTCGCTTTTAAAGGGATGAGGTGGCAACCCTAGAACCACCTCAAGCTGGATGTTTTACTAAATGTACAGAAAATAACTGTCTGCTAATATTTATAATTATTAACACCAGTGATTGCAAGCAGTGGAACATTTGATTGCCTAGGGCAGTGGTCTCCAAACTGCGGCCCAGGGGCCAGATATGGCCCTTTGCTTGCTTTTATCAGGCACTTGGGGTGCTATGTCATCCACTGATACCAACAATGAGGCACAGTTCCCCCAACTGACATCAATGATCATGGGGCACAACTCCTCCCACCAACACCAACAAAGGAGCACAATCTCACACAATGACGCCAACAATGGGGCACAATTCCTTCCAGTGAAACCAACAATCAGGGCCCAATGACACCAACAATGGTGCACAATTCCTCCCAATGACACCAATGATGGAGCACAATTCTTCCCACTGACATCAAAGATGGCACATTGTTTATTCCCACTGACGTTGGGATCTTTTCTACTCAAAATGGCCACATTCCGACCCTCCCAAAGTCCGAGGGACAGTAAACTGGACCCCTCTTTAGAAAGTTTGGAGACCCCTGGCCTAGGGGGATGAGGAAGATTTTTTTTTATTTGTTTTTCCATATTAGATTGGATAGTGCTTTTATAAGGGTTTTTGTTGCCTTCCTCTGGATCAGCAGCATGTATTTCTGTATATGCAAGTTTCAAATTGTATTTATATGTGTGTGTGTGTGTGTGTGTGTGTGTGTGTGTGTGTGTGTTTTTTTGTATCATTCTGTATTGTGTAATTGTCAGTGGAAGCTAGACAGAGATATTATGTCCAAATTCATACCCACCAGCACAAAGCTTGTGTATTGTCGGCCATCTAGACTAAACAAATAGATTATTTTATATAAAGAAAGGCTTGGTTTCCTGGCAGGTTGAGCAATAACACATAGACGCAACAAACAGGCCTCCACCTGCCCACCGTAGTTCTATTCTATTGAGGGGCCCACTAGTGGCATTAATTAAACAGAAAAACAATATGCACAGTCAATAACCTATGTGATGTGGGTTGCAAGATCAATCGACGTCTGTGCAACCAGCTTGCCCATGCAGGGATTGAAGTTTCAGCTGGTCCCTGCAGAACCGGAAGAATTTTAATCCATGTATGGCCGACTTTAATACATGTTACAAACGGACCATGCGGGGGGTGTATCCTCTGACATGTTACGAAAGCTGAACTTATCATTTTAAAATCCACTTTAATGCAGGAATTATTTTTAAATTATGCCAAAATTATTATGCAACTAGACAATGCATTTCCTGAGGAAAATGCGAGTGGGAATGCTGAATAGCTGAATTGCTGAGCCCCTTGCCAAAGCCATTCACCATAACCACTACAGTATCATTAGGACATACAAGCAGTGTTCCTTCAGTACTTATAAAGCCTAATATCACACAGCTCCTTTCTCTATCTGCAATATAGAGAGTGTCCTGACTTGCCTGGTCGCCCCTCCCCCCTCGAGAGGCTTTCTCCACATGAGGTGGGGGAGGAGGACTGCACTGAGGTAAGGAAAGCTATTTAGGGAATCAAAATACCATTAGAAACGCTTTCATCCACACGCAAAATCAGTTATCGTAGCCTTCAAACAAAACGTAATAAATCCACAACCGTACATGCGATCGATACAGCGACTACACCATTTGAAACACAAGGCTTTTGTGAACGCATCGATATGAAATTTATGTTGATAAACTTAAAAATGTGGCCATGTCAGCGATTTAGAAAAGAGCGTCTTTGTGTGTTTTGCAGGAATTTTTTTTAGACTTTTTAACATGACGGTCAATGGGAGGGCGTTTGAGGCACTTGTCCTTTAGAAGCTCCTGGAACTAAAAGTCAAATGCCTATCGCAAAACTGATCACATTGCCTGAAACCAGACAAGCATACCTACGTTTTGATATATAAATTGTGTATGACAAGTAGATCTTGTGGGCGTGAGAGCAATTTGTTCGCCCTTTTTTTAAAGATAATTTTTGTTTTCAAAGATCTCCACTCTAAAGGTCACATGACACACTCTAAACCTGCTCCATAGGATTACATTATAACCGATAAAAAAATCACTAAACGTAAATTGCGTTTTCACAAAAAACCGTATAAGATATCAATCTAAAAAGTCATGTTTGGATAGCTGAATATTTTGTGACCGCTTTAAAGTTTGTTTGGTGTCTGTAAGTGAAAGTATGAAGGAGCTGAAACTTTTGGCAGAACGTGTGTTTTGAAGCAGGAAAAAGGATGTTCTCATTGACTTCAATGTTAAAAAAAAGTGTCTAAAAGCTTAATATTTTAAAAAGTATAAATAGTACAAAAAAACTTGAAGAAGTCCCATCGTTAGCTGAATGAGACGAACATTTTAAAAGTTGAATGGTCTCAATAGCTGAAAGTATGCAGAAGTTACGCAGAGCCAAAAAACGTACGGAATAAAATTAAAATTAAGAATAACTAGAAAATGCATTTCCTGAGGAAAATGCGAGTGGGAATGCTGAATAGCTGAGCCCGCACCAAAGCCATTCACCATAACCACTACACTATCTTTAGGACACACAGCTCCTTTCTCTATCTGCAAAGTAGAGAGTATGCTGACTTCCTGGTCGCCCCTCCCCCCTCAAGAGGTTTCCCCTCCCCCAGGTCAGTGAGGAGGAATATTGCATTGAGGTAAGGAAAGCTATTTATGGAAAGAAATTCCATTACAAACGCCTTTTAATTCACAGACCAATACATTAATTACGCCTCCAAACAAAACGTAATAAATCCACAACCGTACATGCGATCGATACAGCGACTTCACCGTTTGAAAGACACGGCCCTTGTGAACGCATCGATATGAAATTTATGTTGATAAACTTAAAATTGTGGCCATGCCAGCGATTTAGAAAAGAGCGTCTTTGTGTGTTTTGCAGGAAAATTTTTAAAATTTTTAACATGACGGTCAATGAGAGTGGTTTTGTCGCTCTTGTCCTTTAGAAGCTCCTGGAACTAAAACTAAAATACGTATCACAAAACTGATCACATTGCCTGAAACCAGACAAGCATACCTACGTTTTGATATATAAATTGTGTATGACAAGTAGATCTTGTGGGCGTGAGAGCAATTTGTTCGCCCTTTTTTTAAAGATAATTTTTGTTTTCAAAGATCTCCACTGTAAAGGTCACATGACACACTCTAAATCCCTTCCATAGGGTTACATTATAACCGATTCCATTTTCTGAAAAAATCGCTAAACGTAAATTGCGTTTTCACAAAAACCGTAAAAGATATCAATATGAAAAGTCATGTTTGGATAGCTGAATATTTTGTGACCGCTTTAAAGTTTGTTTGGTGTCTGTAAGTGAAAGTATGAAGGAGCTGAAACTTTTGGCAGAACGTGTGTTTTGAAGCAGGAAAAAGGATGTTCTCATTGACTTCAATGTTAAAAAAAAGTGTCTAAAAGCTTAATATTTTAAAAAGTATAAATAGTACAAAAAAACTTGAAGAAGTCCCATCGTTAGCTGAATGAGACGAACATTTTAAAAGTTAAATGGTCTCAATAGCTGAAAGTATGCAGAAGTTACGCAGAGCCAAAAAACGTATGGAATAAAATTAAAACTAGACAATGCATTTCCTGAGGAAAATGCGAGTGGGAATGCTGAATAGCTGAATTGCTGAGCCCGCACAAAAGCCAATCACCATAACCACTACACTATCATTAGGACATACAAGCAGTGTTCCTTCAGTACTTATAAAGCCTAATATCACACAGCTCCTTTCTCTATCTGCAATATAGAGAGTGTCCTGACTTGCCTGGTCGCCCCTCCCCCTCAAGAGGCTTTCTCCACATGAGGTGGGGGAGGAGGACTGCACTGAGGTAAGGAAAGCTATTTAGGGAATCAAAATACCATTAGAAACGCTTTCATCCACACACAAAATCAGTCATCGAAGCCTTCAAACAAAACGTAATAAATCCACAACCGTACATGCGATCGATACAGCGACTTCACCGTTTGAAAGACACGGCCCTTGTGAACGCATCGATATGAAATTTATGTTGATAAACTTAAAAATGTGGCCATGTCAGCGATTTAGAAAAGAGCGTCTGTGTGTTTTGCAGAAACATTTTTTAGACTTTTTAACATGACTCTTGTCCTTTAGAAGCTCCTGGAACTAAAACTAAAATACGTATCACAAAACTGATCACATTGCCTGAAACCAGACAAGCATACCTACGTTTTGATATATAAATTGTGTATGACAAGTAGATCTTGTGGGCGTGAGAGCAATTTGTTCCCCCTTTTTTTAAAGATAATATTTTTTGTGGATGATCTGCACTCTAAAGGTCACATGACACACTCTAAACCTGCTCCATAGGATTACATTATAACTAGGGATGCACCGATTATCGGTGGCCGATACATATCGGCCGAAAATAGCGTTTCTGGGTCCCTGCCGAAATAAACTTAAAATGCCGATAATAAAGCTGGGTGAATGGGTGATACCATTTTTTACTAGGAGGGGGGGAGGCAATGTTCATATCAATATATGTAGACCCACATGCTGGCCGCCAGACGTGCACAGCGGGCAGCGGCAGTGGCATTGTATTAACTGTGTGCCGACTGCTGCTCGCGCTCCACCTTGTCCTCCTAGCAAGACCTATCACCTGTTGTTTGGACTCCCCCTATGGGGGAGTCTCTTGGTTTAGTCCAGCGGCGCGAGCCGCGTGACGTCACGGCCGGAGGCGAGGGAGGACTCGGAGCATCACCAGCCTGAGACTGAGTCACATCACACTGCCTGCCTAGGAGGAACCTCTACTTAAAAAGTAAGCAGTACTAACTTAAGTTGTGTACAAAACCTGTTAGGACTAGGAGCAATCTGTTAAATGGCTAGTTCGTCCCATGTTTTGGGGGAGGGGGGGACGGAGGCACAGGCACATGGTTAACTAACTGCTGTGAGTGACTATGTAAAAAAAAAAATCTGCCATTTTTTCACAGTGAGGCTGCAATTGATATTTGTTTTGGTAGTCAGATAAGGCAAGCATTGCTCAATAACACACAAACTTTTTTTTAAAAAAAAACGATTGTGTGTTATTGAGCCATGCTTGCCTTATCTGACTACCAAAAAAAACATTAATTGCAGCCTCACTGTGCCAACACATGCCGCCACTGTGCCCATCACATGCCGCCACTGTGCCAACACACGCCGCCACTGTGCCCATCAAACGCAGCCACTGTGCCCATCAAACGCAGCCACTGTGCCATCAAACGCAGCCACTGTGCCATCAAACGCAGCCACTGTGCCCATCACATGCAGCCACTGTGCCATCACATGCAGCCACTGTGCCATCACATGCAGCCACTGTGCCATCACATGCAGCCACTGTGCCATCACATGCAGCCACTGTGCCATCACATGCAGCCACTGTGCCAACACACGTCGCCACTGTGCCCATCAAACGCAGCCACTGTAACCATCAATTATTTTTGCCACTGCCAGTTTGCCCAATCAATTGCCGCCACTGTGCTCATTAAACGCAGCCACTGTGCCATCACATGCAGCCACTGTGCCAACACACGTCGCCACTGTGCCCATCAAACGCAGCCACTGTAACCATCAATTATTATTGCCACATCGATTGCCGCCAAAAAATTTTAATAGGGGGAAAACAAAGAAAATTCATTTTCGGTTTCGGTTTCGGACTGAATTTTTTTTTTATTTCGGTTTTGTTTCGGTTCTGAAATTTCCATTTCGGTGCATCCCTAATTATAACCGATAAAATATCACTAAACGTAAATTGCGTTTTCACAAAAACCGTAAAAGATATCAATCTAAAAAGTCATGTTTGGATAGCTGAATATTTTGTGACCGCTTTAAAGTTTGTTTGGTGTCTGTAAGTGAAAGTATGAAGGAGCTGAAACTTTTGGCAGAACGTGTGTTTTGAAGCGGTAAAAAGCATGTTCTCATTGACTTTAATGTTAAAAAAAAGTGTCTAAAAGCTTAATATTTTAAAAAGTATAAATAGTACAAAAAAACTTGAAGAAGTCCCATCGTTAGCTGAACGAGACAAACTTTTTAATAGTTGAATGGTCTCAATAGCTCAAAGTATGCAGAAGTTACGCAGAGCCAAAAAACGTACGGAATAAAGGATAAGAATAAAAAGAATAATAAAAAACGACTAGACAATGCATTTCCTGAGGAAAATGCGAGTGGGAATGCTGAATAGCTGAATTGCTGAGCCCGCACAAAAGCCAATCACCATAACCACTACACTATCATTAGGACATACAAGCAGTGTTCCTTCAGTACTTATAAAGCCTAATATCACACAGCTCCTTTCTCTATCTGCAATATAGAGAGTGTCCTGACTTGCCTGGTCGCCCCTCCCCCCTCAAGAGGCTTTCTCCACATGAGGTGGGGGAGGAGGACTGCACTGAGGTAAGGAAAGCTATTTAGGGAATCAAAATACCATTAGAAACGCTTTCATCCACACACAAAATCAGTTATCGAAGCCTTCAAACAAAATGTAATAAATCCACAACCGTACATGCGATCGATACAGCGACTTCACCGTTTGAAAGACACGGCCCTTGTGAACGCATCGATATGAAATTTATGTTGATAAACTTAAAAATGTGGCCATGTCAGCGATTTAGAAAAGAGCGTCTTTGTGTGTTTTGCAGAAACATTTTTTAGACTTTTTAACATGACTCTTGTCCTTTAGAAGCTCCTGGAACTAAAACTAAAATATGTATCACAAAACTGATCACATTGCCTGAAACCAGACAAGCATACCTACGTTTTGATATATAAATTGTGTATGACAAGTAGATCTTGTGGGCGTGAGAGCAATTTGTTCCCCCTTTTTTTAAAGATAATAGTTTTTGTGGATGATCTCCACTCTAAAGGTCACATGACACACTCTAAACCTGCTCCATAGGATTACATTATAACCGATAAAAAAATCACTAAACGTAAATTGCGTTTTCACAAAAACCGTAAAAGATATCAATCTAAAAAGTCATGTTTGGATAGCTGAATATTTTGTGACTGCTTTAAAGTTTGTTTGGTGTCTGTAAGTGAAAGTATGAAGGAGCTGAAACTTTTGGCAGAACGTGTGTTTTGAAGCAGGAAAAAGGATGTTCTCATTGACTTCAATGTTAAAAAAAAGTGTCTAAAAGCTTAATATTTTAAAAAGTATAAATAGTACAAAAAAACTTGAAGAAGTCCCATCGTTAGCTGAACGAGATGAACATTTTAAAAGTTGAATGGTCTCAATAGCTGAAAGTATGCAGAAGTTACGCAGAGCCAAAAAACGTACGGAATAAAATTAAAATTAAAATTAAGAATAACTAGAAAATGCATTCCCTGAGGAAAATGCGAGTGGGAATGCTGAATTGCTGAGCCCGCACCAAAGCCATTCACCATAACCACTACACTATCTTTAGGACACACAGCTCCTTTCTCTATCTGCAAAGTAGAGAGTATGCTGACTTCCTGGTCGCCCCTCCCCCCTCAAGAGGTTTCCCCTCCCCCCAGGTCAGTGAGGAGGAATATTGCACTGAGGTAAGGAAAGCTATTTATGGAAAGAAATTCCATTACAAACGCCTTTTAATTCACAGACCAATACATTAATTACGCCTCCAAACAAAACGTAATAAATCCACAACCGTACATGCGATCGATACAGCGACTTCACCGTTTGAAAGACACGGCCCTTGTGAACGCATCGATATGAAATTTATGTTGATAAACTTAAAATTGTGGCCATGCCAGCGATTTAGAAAAGAGCGTCTTTGTGTGTTTTGCAGGAAAAATTTTTAAATTTTTAACATGGACGGTCAATGAGAGTGGTTTTGTCACTCTTGTCCTTTAGAAGCTCCTGGAACTAAAACTAAAATACGTATCACAAAACTGATCACATTGCCTGAAACCAGACAAGCATACCTACGTTTTGATATATAAATTGTGTATGACAAGTAGATCTTGTGGGCGTGAGAGCAATTTGTTCGCCCTTTTTTTAAAGATAATTTTTGTTTTCAAAGATCTCCACTCTAAAGGTCACATGACACACTCTAAACCTGCTCCATAGGATTACATTATAACCGATAAAAAAATCACTAAACGTAAATTGCGTTTTCACAAAAACCGTATAAGATATCAATCTAAAAAGTCATGTTTGGATAGCTGAATATTTTGTGACCGCTTTAAAGTTTGTTTGGTGTCTGTAAGTGAAAGTATGAAGGAGCTGAAACTTTTGGCAGAACGTGTGTTTTGAAGCAGGAAAAAGGATGTTCTCATTGACTTCAATGTTAAAAAAAAGTGTCTAAAAGCTTAATATTTTAAAAAGTATAAATAGTACAAAAAAACTTGAAGAAGTCCCATCGTTAGCTGAACGAGATGAACATTTTAAAAGTTGAATGGTCTCAATAGCTGAAAGTATGCAGAAGTTACGCAGAGCCAAAAAACGTACGGAATAAAATTAAAATTAAGAATAATAAAAAACGAATATCAATACTGGGAATGCTTATGAAAGCATTCCCACTAATAAAAAACGAATATCAATACTGGGAATGCTTATTAAAGCATTCCCACTAAATATCAATACTGGGAATGCTTATTAAAGCATTCCCACTAATTAAGAAGAAGAAGAATAACTAGAAAATGCATTCCCTGAGGAAAATGCGAGTGGGAATGCTGAATTGCTGAGCCCGCACCAAAGCCATTCACCATAACCACTACAGTATCTTTAGGACACACAGCTCCTTTCTCTATCTGCAAAGTAGAGAGTATCCTGACTTCCTGGTCGCCCCTCCCCCTCAAGAGGTTTCCCCTCCCCCCAGGTCAGTGAGGAGGAATATTGCACTGAGGTAAGGAAAGCTATTTATGGAAAGAAATTCCATTCCAAACGCCTTTTAATTCACAGACCAATACATTAATTACGCCTCCAAACAAAACGTAATAAATCCACAACCGTACATGCGATCGATACAGCGACTTCACCGTTTGAAAGACACGGCCCTTGTGAACGCATCGATATGAAATTTATGTTGATAAACTTAAAATTGTGGCCATGCCAGCGATTTAGAAAAGAGCGTCTTTGTGTGTTTTGCAGGAAAATTTTTAAATTTTTTAACATGGACGGTCAATGAGAGTGGTTTTGTCACTCTTGTCCTTTAGAAGCTCCTGGAACTAAAACTAAAATACGTATCACAAAACTGATCACATTGCCTGAAACCAGACAAGCATACCTACGTTTTGATATATAAATTGTGTATGACAAGTAGATCTTGTGGGCGTGAGAGCAATTTGTTCGCCCTTTTTTTAAAGATAATTTTTGTTTTCAAAGATCTCCACTCTAAAGGTCACATGACACACTCTAAATCCCTTCCATAGGGTTACATTATAACCGATTCAATTTTCTGAAAAAATCGCTAAACGTAAATTGCGTTTTCACAAAAACCGTAAAAGATATCAATCTGAAAAGTCATGTTTGGATAGCTGAATATTTTGTGACCGCTTTAAAGTTTGTTTGGTGTCTGTAAGTGAAAGTATGAAGGAGCTGAAACTTTTGGCAGAACGTGTGTTTTGAAGCAGGAAAAAGGATGTTCTCATTGACTTCAATGTTAAAAAAAAGTGTCTAAAAGCTTAATATTTTAAAAAGTATAAATAGTACAAAAAAACTTGAAGAAGTCCCATCGTTAGCTGAATGAGACGAACATTTTAAAAGTTAAATGGTCTCAATAGCTGAAAGTATGCAGAAGTTACGCAGAGCCAAAAAACGTACGGAATAAAATTAAAATTAAGAAGAAGAACTAGAAAATGCATTCCCTGAGGAAAATGCGAGTGGGAATGCTGAATTGCTGAGCCCGCACCAAAGCCATTCACCATAACCACTACACTATCTTTAGGACACACAGCTCCTTTCTCTATCTGCAAAGTAGAGAGTATGCTGACTTCCTGGTCGCCCCTCCCCCCTCAAGAGGTTTCCCCTCCCCCCAGGTCAGTGAGGAGGAATATTGCACTGAGGTAGAAAGCTATTTATGGAAAGAAATAACATTACAAACGCCTTTTAATTCACAGACCAATACATTAATTACGCCTCCAAACAAAACGTAATAAATCCACAACCGTACATGCGATCGATACAGCGACTTCACCGTTTGAAAGACACGGCCCTTGTGAACGCATCGATATGAAATTTATGTTGATAAACTTAAAATTGTGGCCATGCCAGCGATTTAGAAAAGAGCGTCTTTGTGTGTTTTGCAGGAAAATTTTTAAAATTTTTAACATGGACGGTCAATGAGAGTGGTTTTGTCACTCTTGTCCTTTAGAAGCTCCTGGAACTAAAACTAAAATACGTATCACAAAACTGATCACATTGCCTGAAACCAGACAAGCATACCTACGTTTTGATATATAAATTGTGTATGACAAGTAGATCTTGTGGGCGTGAGAGCAATTTGTTCGCCCTTTTTTTAAAGATAATTTTTGTTTTCAAAGATCTCCACTCTAAAGGTCACATGACACACTCTAAACCTGCTCCATAGGATTACATTATAACCGATAAAAAAATCACTAAACGTAAATTGCGTTTTCACAAAAACCGTATAAGATATCAATCTAAAAAGTCATGTTTGGATAGCTGAATATTTTGTGACCGCTTTAAAGTTTGTTTGGTGTCTGTAAGTGAAAGTATGAAGGAGCTGAAACTTTTGGCAGAACGTGTGTTTTGAAGCAGGAAAAAGGATGTTCTCATTGACTTAAAAGTTAAATGGTCTCAATAGCTGAAAGTATGCAGAAGTTACGCAGAGCCAAAAAACGTACGGAATAAAATTAAAATTAAAATTAAGAAGAAGAATAATAAAAAACGAATATCAATACTGGGAATGCTTATTAAAGCATTCCCACTAATAATAAAAAACGAATATCAATACTGGGAATGCTTATTAAAGCATTCCCACTAATAAAAAAACGAATATCAATACTGGGAATGCTTATTAAAGCATTCCCACTAATAAAAAACGAATATCAATACTGGGAATGCTTATTAAAGCATTCCCACTAATAAAATAACTTGCATGTAAAAAGGCTCAGTGGCCTTGTGAATTGAGTCTATTGTGCAAGTCATTTTCCATCCACCGCTCGAACAAAAATAGTTTTAAGGAAGGAAAATAAAAGCATTTAATTTTGTAAGCAAAAGTTACCTCCATAAAACCAGCAATTGCACATGGATGAAATGTTCTGTTCAAATATATAAAACAGTCTATCCACTTGAACAGTGGTCTCCAATCTGAGGCCCAGCTTGCCTTTATCCTAGAGCTGCACGATTAATCGTCAAGAATCGTTCTCGTGATCTTTTTCCCTTGACACAGGGTTTCACGATCTTTGACATGAAAATAATTTTCTCTCTGCACTTTGGTATGCAAAGACTTTCCTGTCTGCTCTCAGCCAAAAGTCAAAGTCTGGGCAGCCTGCCAAGTTTTGAAAACATTCTTCATCAGTGGAAAGTTAAGTCTAAATATTGTATCACATTGACTTGTACATCAAAGCAATAAACTTCTGTATGTAAATTAGGAACGTTTAACCACTTAAACACCAAACCTTTTTCTGACAGCTCTTTCTTTTTAAATGCAATTTTTTGGGGAAAAAATTACTTTAACCCCTTCCCGACCGCCGCCTGTACATATACGTCGGCAGAATGGCACGTACAGGCACATTGGCGTACCTGTACGTCCCTGCCTATACGTGGGTGGGGGGTCCGATCGGGACCCCCCCGCGACTTGCGGCGGTCGGGTCCCCTCGGGGAGCGATCCGGGACGACGGCGCGGCTATTTGTTTATAGCCGCTCCGTCGCGATCGCTCCCCGGAGCTGAAGAACGGGGAGAGCCGTGTGTAAACACGGCTTCCCCGTGCTTCACTGTGTCGGCGCATCGAACGCGTCATTCCCTTTATAGGGAAGACACGATCAATGACGTCATTACTACAGCCACACCCCCCTACTGTTGTAAACACACACACAGTGTACACCAAATCATACAGCGCCACCTGTGGTTAACTCCCAAACTGCAACTGTCATTTTCACAATAAAGAATGCAATTTAAATGCATTTTTTGCTGTGAAAATGACAAAAATCCCAAAAATGTGTAAAAATTGTCCGAAGTGTCCGCCATAATGTCGCAGTCACGAAAAAAATCGCTGATCGCCGCCATTAGTAGTAAAAAAAAAAAAATAATAAAAATGCAATAAAACTATCCCCTATTTTGTAAACGCTATAAATTTTGCGCAAACCAATCGATAAACGCTTATTGCGATTTTTTTTTTTATCAAAAATAGGTACAAGAATACGTATCGGCCTAAACTGAGGAAAAAATTTTTTTTTATATATGTTTTTGGGGGATATTTATTATAGCAAAAAGTAAAAAATATTGCATTTTTTTCAAAATTGTCGCTCTATTTTTGTTTATAGCGCAAAAAATAAAAACCGCCGAGGTGATCAAATACCACCAAAAGAAAGCTCTATTTGTGGGAAAAAAAGGACGCCAATTTTGTTTGGGAGCCACGTCGCACGACCGCGCAATTGTCTGTTAAAGCGACGCAGTCCCAAACTGTAAAAACACCTTGGGTCTTTGGGCAGCAATATGGTCCGGGGCTTAAGTGGTTAATGAATTAAAAAAAAAAAAAATAGCCAGTAAAGTTAGCCCATTTTTTTTTTGTATAAATGTAAAAGAATTTACGCCGTGAGAGAATCGTGATCTTCATTCTAAGCAAAAAAATTGTGATTCTCATTTTGGCCAGAATCGTGCAGCTCTACTTTATCCTGTCCTTGGGGCACAATAAATCATAAATCCTACCACTGACGCCAACAATGGGTAGGTCAGAGCCTTTCACTGACACAATGGTGAGTCACCATTTATTTTCCTGATACCAACAATGGGGCATAATGTTTCCCACTGACACCATTGATGGGCCACTGTAGTCAGGTTGAAAAAAAAACAAGTCTATCCAGGTCAGCCAATAAAAAATAAACTGTACAATCCCAGTGGCATTATTACAGTGAACAGTGCTAAAAATATTCAGTCACTGTACTGACACTGGCAGGGAAGGGGTTAACACCAGGGGCGATCAAAGGGTTAAATGTGTCCCTGGGTGGTGCTTGCTAAAGGGGTTGTAAAGGTACAATTTTTTTTTTCCTGCCGGACCCGCTGATTGGCTCCTCCCTCTGGCCAATCAGCTTGCGCCCCCACTGTCTATTGCATGAAATAATGTACAGGTAGGTCGTTTCGCACAATAGAGCTGACCTGCCACAGTATAAGTACTGCGGGCCGGTCAGCAAGTGGTTACAGTAGAACTATAGGCAAAACCTTTTTCTTTCTTCTTCCTCCTTTTTTTTCCACTTTTTTTTTTTTCCATTATGGATAGAGTAAGGGAGGGAAATAATACCTGTAAAGGCCCATACACATAATTGGGCTTTTTGACAACAAATGTCTGACGGACCTGTTTTAGCGGACAATCCGACCGCATGTACGCTCCATCGGACAAATGTTTTCGCTTTTTCATCTGAATTTTTTTCGCTGTGAGAACAGACAAACTTTCCAGCAACAAATGTCCTACGTCGGCTAATCCTATCGTGTGTGTACACAAGTCAATCGGACTAAAGTACAAACACACATGCTCAGAACCAATGCTAAAGACCAGACAACAATAGCTGAAAAACCATGTGATTTGGTGAAAGTTGTCTGAAAAAGTGCTGCCGTGCATTCACAACCAACGCCCTTCGAACAAAAATCCATGGAAAAGTCTGATGGAAGTCTGATCCTGTCCCATAGCCAAAACAGGAAGTGAGAGGGAATCCCTTATGGCCCTCAGGTCACCAGAACTAGTGTCCCCATTGCAAGATTTTCCCTCTTTTGTTGTTCTGGGGACAACCCAAAATGTGAGATTTTCTTTTACATTCACTTTCAATGATAATGGTAAACAGGACAAATAGAGAGAATGAATCTCCCTAATGGGGGCACAGACAGCAATAAAAACTTACAGGGATTCTAATCCATATCTACAAACCTAAATAAAAAAAACAATATTTTTTGTTGCCTTTTAGTTTATACTTTAACCATCTGCTGACGACCGCAATACGTATATACAGTATAGCGCGCACCCCAAGCTGAGAAGGGAAGTTTAGGGAAAAAACTTAAATTTTGGATGTCTTGCCCGGCGTCCGTCTGCGGCATTGCGCGGGGTCCGTCGAGTGTTGTGGGTGTCCATCCGCACCTTGCCCGGGGTTGCGTTCCGTTGTGTGTTTGAATTTGGCGTGCTGTGCAGAGCCGTATTTTCTGCGCACTCGGCTTCTCTCGGCTCCTCTTGCGTGGCTGCGGGCTGAGCCGAGCCTAGTCGAGTGCGCAGTACACTCGGCTCGGCTCGGACAATAAGGGGAAAAAAGTGTGCGGTATACGCCGATTTAAATACGGTACATTGCGGTTTGCAAGTGGTTTACCAGGATTATGGCTGAATATATATTATAATCCCATAGCCATATCCCCAGTATTATTTTTCGTTTTCTCCAGGCAGCCGGCTGTCTCATGAAATTGCTCCGAGTGGCTCATGAACGGTTTCCGAAGCGGCGTTAGGCGACGTGTCCCTCGACCCCACTTCCTCCTCCCGCAGCTCACCGGTGTTTCTCTGGCTTACACTGGTTCACGCATAAAAACGATCACACAGTGCGGCCGGTTGCTCCCATAGGCTATCAAAAACTGACAGATTTTTTTTTTTTTTTTAAAGTTCTTTATTTTTTACATGTATTTATAAAGCACTGGAAATGTATGCAGCACTTTTACATATATTGTACACTCACACCCGTCCCTGCCCACATGGAGCTTACAATTAAGACTCGGTTCACACTGGCTCAGCTGCCTGACGAGTCGCGTCCCATTCAATGCAATGGAACCGTTCTAATAGGAGCGACGCAAGTCGCTCCGACTTAGAAAAAGGTTCCTGCACGACTTCGGGGGCGGCTCGGGGCGACCTGCATTGACTTCTATACAGAAGTCGTTTTGCAAATGGCCTCTGAAGTCCTCAGGACGACTTGCAGAGTCGCCCCCGAAGTCGTGCCGCTGCTGTGTGAACCGACTCTTAAGGTCCCTATCTCACACACACACCTACCTACACACATAAATAAATACATACATACATACATACATACATACATACATACTCGCATACACACACGTATACTAGACCCAATTTGGACAGCCTTTTTGTTAAAATCTTCACCCAAATGAATGTCTCATCCATCCAAAAAAAACACACAAAATGTCTTCGTACAAAAGAAACAAATGTATCTAGGGTGGAACCGATTCTTCTCCCAGACATATCGCTGTAGACGGGTCCAAGTCCTGCAGATATGAACAGATATGAAGAGGTTAAATTCAGCAAACATGACATAACACACATGCTTTATAATAGGAGAAGGGGGAGTCTGGGGAAGTTGGATGAGTAAACTTTGCTGTACTTAGAGGCCGGTTTCGGTTAACGCTCTTACTTTCTCTGGAACTCAGAATTAGCTTTGTTCAAAAGCATGTTTGAAATGTAAGCGCTGTCTAAGCTCCTCCCCCACCTTCCCCGTGACTGAACACGGAGTCCAACACATGTACAGTTAAAGGAAAAATCCAACTGGTGAACTTTTATCTTGCTGCATTGATGGCATTAAAGTGGTTCTAAAGTCAAAATATGTTTTGTGCCCTAATGCAGTGGTCATCAACCCTGTCCTCAGGGCCCACTAACAGGCCAGATTTTAAGTATTACCTTTGGGAGATGCAGACTAGAATACTGCAATCACTGAGCAGCAAATTATATCACCTGTGATGTATTTCAGTTAACTACTTGCCGCACAGCCGCCATCATTCTACGACGGCAGGTCGGCTCTCCTGGGCGAGAGCCCGTAGCTCTTCATACAAGGTATGAACAGAAGATCAGTGTTTCCCCTAGTGAGGCCACCCCCCCTACAGTAAGAACACACACAGGGAACATACTTAACCCCTTTCCCGCCCCCTAGTTTTAACCCCTTCACTGCCAGTGGCATTTTTATAGTAATCCAATGCATTTTTATAGCACCGATCGCTATAAAAATGCCAATGGTCCCAAAAATGTGTCAAAAGTGTCCGAAGTGTCCTCCATAATGTCGCAGTACCGAAAAAAAAAATCGCTGATCGCCGCCATTACTAGTAAAAAAATATATATTAATAAAAATGCCATAAAAATACCCCCTATTTTGTAAACGCTATAACATATTTTGCACAAACCAATCAAACGCTTATTGCGATTTTTTTTTTAAATTTTTTTTTTTACAAAAAATATGTAGAAGAATACGTATCGTCCTAAACTGAGGAAAAAACTTTGTTTTATATATTTTTGGGGGATATTTATTACAGCAAAAAGTAAAAATATTCATTTTTTTTTCAAAATTGTCGCTGTATTTTTGTTTATAGCGCAAAAAATAAAAACTGCAGAGGTGATCAAATACCACCAAAAGAAAGCTCTATTTGTAGGAAAAAAAGGACGCCAATTTTGTTTGGGAGCCACGTCGCGCGACCGCAATTGTCCGTTAAAGCGACGCAGTCCCGAATCGCAAAAAGTGCTCTGGTCTTTGGGCAGCAATACGGTCCGGGGGTTAAGTGGTTAACCTGGCCTGTTAGTGGGTCCTGAGGACAGGGTTGATGACCACTGCCCTAATGCATTCCCTGCATTAGGGTAAAAAATATGCCTGTACTTGTTCTGGCCCCTTTGGCCCTAAACACTAACCTGGCTCCTCCCACTGATCCAGCGCTGTCCCCGCTGCTCTCTTCCTGCTTTCACAGGCAGCATGTCATTCAAATCTTGTGAGGACAGAGTGGGGGTTGTGTCTGTCTATGAGCACACAGCCCGTTAGGAGTGCATGCGCATGGGTGCCGCCTTAGCACCTGGCTTGCTGATGAGGGAACCCAGGGAAAGGAGGAGTGGACAGCGCCGGTGGGGACTGAAAAAGAGAAGGTAGGAGACCATTCTGTGCTGTAACTTTGCACTGAGCAGATAAGTATAACCTTCTTTTTATTTTGCAAACGAAAGAGGATGTCTGGACAGCCGCACACCAAAAATATTGCTTTTCATTGTTTAAACAGGATCACAGGATACATGCCACAGCAAACGGGATACCATCTGACGTGTTTCACACTATAACTTGGTGCTTAATCATAGATTAAGCACTAAGTTATAGTGTTAAACGAGTTAGCTTGTATCCTGTTTGCTGTGACATGTATCCTGTGATCATGTTTAAACAATAAAAAGCAATATTTTTGGAGTGCGGCTGTCCAGACATCCTCTTTCGTTTGCATTGCCTTAAGCATTGCCAGCACCCGCGGCTTCAGATCCGGTGAAGAGGTTCATTACTTGCATTTCCTACCCTGAGCGGTGACTCCCTTTCTCTATCTCCTTTTTATTTTCAGATAAAAATGGGTTAGACTTTACTCACTGCCCTGTATGGTTGTACCCATACACTTACTTTTATCTCTCTTTTTATGGCTGCCATTTTCAGGTTCCTGAGGGTAGGTGGTTTTACAGGCCAATGCATCTGCCATTCATCTTGGTGAGAGGAGGAGGCAGGGACATGGCTTGCTGGGATTGTGGGTGTCTTTGACCTTGTTTGAGGCCCATATACCATGAAGTGGGACAATTTTTTTTTCTACCTCCCCATCCGGCAGGTGCTGAATGCAAGCAGCCCATTTAAATCTATTAGGACTCGGTGGCTCTGTGCTTTGCCCCTCCAGTGCTCACTGGAGCGCCGTCTGTGGAGGGGGTGGAAGTGGTCGGCTCAGCCTTTTAGCAATGTGCAAAGAGGCTGAGTCAGCTGCCAATCAAGCATCTGGGTGGATGCCAACACTTAAAGCCAGGATCCTTCCAGTGCCTGGACCTGCTCCCTGACATCGGCCGACAGCAGACTTTATCAGAAATAAGTGCACCCTTCTTACCCAGAAGAGAAGTATGGCCAAAAAAGCTTTGTCCACACTCCTCTTTTTACTGTCCTAGAAAAAGTGAGGTCCCCAACTTGGCTCTGCTGTGAAAACCTTAGGATTAGATGAACAAAATTACAGATCAGGTAAAATGGTTCAAATGTATTTCAATGTGCTTAGTTGTTGGAAAGGTTAGAAATTGTGTTAGTGGTGTGAGAACAAATGGAAAGGCCCCAGGCACACTGGGCATTTAGCCCAGGTTCATGGGGCTCTGGCATTTAGCTGCAGGCAAAGGTCACAGGTGCCCCATCCAGCCCAGTTGCTGGAAGCTAGAGCTGCAGGATTAATCGGTAAGAATCGAAATCGCAATCTTTTTCCCTTCCCGATCTTCAAAACAGCAGGTCACAGCTGGAAAAAAAAAAATTCCAGGCAGCCTGCCCAATAAGTAGAAACAAAGTATCTTTTCGTTCTTTCATCAAAGGAAAGAACTCTGTGTAATGAAGGAGGTTTAACCATTTAAAAACCCAAACCTTTTCTGACATTTGTTGCTTACAAGTAAAAAAAAAAAATCCAAATTTTCTGCTAGAAAATTACTTGGAACACCAAAAACATGATTAGATATATATTGTTTTTTTTTAGCAGAGACCCTAGAAAATAAAATGGTGTTTTTTGCAATATTTTATGTCACACCGTATTTGCACAGTGGTCTTTCAAACACAATTTTTAAAAAATACACTTTAATGAATTAAAAAAAAAAAACGAAACCGTAAAGTTAGCCCAATTTTGTTTTGTATAATGTGAAAGATGATGTTACACCGCAAGAATAGTGATCTTTAGGCCCCTTTCACACTGGGGCAGCATGTGCAGTGGAATCAGAATTGCCGAGGTATTGGGCCGCTGGTGGTGCGGTATTAACCCCCGCTAATGGCCGAAAAAGGGATTAATACCGCCGGCAGAGGCGCATTGCCGGCGGTATTACCACGGTTTCCCATTGGGAAGGAGCGGTAAACACACCGCTCCTCTCACCGCTCCAAAGATGCTGCTGGCAGGACTTTTGGAGCAGTTCTGCCAGCGCATCGCTGCAGGACATGAGTTTCTCAGGCGGTATTTAGGCGTTATTTTTAGCGCGAAACCGCCTGAAAAACTCCTCGGTGTGAAAGGGGCCTTATTCTAAGCAAAAAATTGTGATTCTCATTTTAGCCAAAATCGTGCAGTTCTACTGGAAGCCTGAGAGCTGCTGCGGCAGGACGGAGCACCTAGCGGTACAAATGTTTAGGGCCAAAGGTAGAATACCTAAATTGCAGAATTTTTGTGTTCTGGGCATTTGCCCTGTACCCTAATCGCCGCAGTCAGCTTCTCACTGCACCTGTGCCCTCTACCCGCAGCACTGCCAGATGCCCATGCATCAGGGCTAACCAGCCAGTGTGTATGGGGGGAAAAAAAGAATGCCATCACCGCATTTTTTTTTTTTTTTTTTTTTGGGGGGGATTAGATAAACTTTAAATAGATGCATGTAATTACACAAAGGATTATTTTTTCTTTATATTCTATTACATTTTTCTTCCTAATTAGATAAAAGTACAAAGTACGAGCGCAGTAGGACTTGACATCTAGTACTTTTGCCTACTTTTCTTTTTATCTCCCAAGTAGTGTAGAGGTTTCCTGCAGCTTTTATATGATGAGAATGTTGGCTTGCCTGTATACAGTCCAGGGCATGCAGGATAACCTTCCATAATGTCCTATTGACATCTAGCTGTCTGTGTCAGTGGCTGCATGGGAACGCAGGACGCAGACTGCTGCGGGTTCCGTGACTTCCTGTATTTGGATATACTGAGCCCCTGCAGTTAATTAAACACAATGCTACATAAACATGGTTTTCAGTCAGCTAGAACCCATGACCTTATCCTCTTAGGACAGACATCATCCTGTCATCCAGGAACCACGGGCAGGGAAATCCATAAAGAAAGTGTTGTGACGTCATAACATTCAAGGATCATTCCATCCAAAAGTGATTTTTCCGTTATTTGTCAGATCCTGAAGACTTACCCCAATACAAATCATTTGGCAGGTAAAACCTATCCTATACATGTATTTTATTAGTGTCTTTATCTGGTTTCGTGGAAATTGGCTTTAAAAAATGTAAAAGGAACATAGAAAATGAAAATAGCGTGTAAAATATAAAGACCCTTTCAGATGGAGCGGAATCTGCCTGATCAGCGGGAGGGGATCTCTCCGCTGGTCCTTGCTGAGCAGGCAGATGATGGGTCTGTGTCTGCTCCGCTATGCAGAGCGGACATGGACACTGCTCTCCTCTCTATAGGGCCGTCGGATGGAAACAGGCTGCATGTCCGTTTTCATTTGATCTGATCCGAGGGACAGATGGCGAACGTATCACCATACGTCTAATGTTTAGTGGATTTTATCGGATCGGATGCCTAGCGAGTATCAGCAGACACATGTCCACTGACATCCACCACCCCATAGAGAGCAATGGAAGGTCCAATCAGTCTGCTGGTGTGAAAGGGGCCTTATAATAATGATGATTCCTGGATTAAAGCGGAGTTCCACCCAAAAATGGAACTTCTGCTTTTCAGATTCCCCCCCCCCCCCCCCCCGGTGTCATATTTGGCACCTTTCAGGGGGAGATGGGAGCAGATACCTGTGTAATGCAGGTATTTGCTCCAACTTACAGGCATAGGTCACCGCGGCTACCTATGCCACGTCCGCTGCCTCCTCCGTTCCCCCCCCCCCTCTGTCCCAGAAGACAGCAGGGACCAGTGGGATTGTGCAGGGCGACTCGCGCATGCGCAGTAGGGAGCCAGGAAGTGAATCCGCAAGGCTTCACTTCCTGATTCCCTTACCAAAGATGGCGGTGCCTTCACCCGAGAGCTGAGGGACAGATCGGTTTCGGGTGCCAACATCGCGGGCGCCCTGGACAGGTAAGTGTCCTTATTTTAAAAGTCAGCAGCTGCAGTATTTGTAGCTGCTGACTTTTTTATTTTTTTCAGCGGAACTTTAAGTATTCTCTAATTACTAAAGGTATAGGGCCAGATTCATAGAAGAAATAGGCCGGAGTATCTACTGATACTCCGGCGTACTTTCAAATTTGCCGCGTCGTATCTTTAGTTTGAATCCTCAAACCAAGATACGACGGCTTCTGGCTTCGATCCGACAGGCGTACGGCTTCGTACGCCTTCGGATCGTAGGTGCAATACTTCGGCGCCCGCTGGGTGGAGTTTGCGTCGTTTTCCGCGTCGGGTATGCTAATTAGCTTTTTCCGTCGATCCACGAAGGTACGCGTGGCCGTCGCATTCTCTTACGTCGCCGTTAGTCGGCTTTTCCCGGCGTATTGTTAAAGCTGCTATTTAGTGGCGTATAGATAGACTTGCCATGTTAAAGTATGGCCGTCGTTCCCGCGTCAAATTTTAAATTATTTTTTTTTTTTTTGCGTAAGTCGTCCGTGAATAGGAAAGGACTTAACTCACGTCGAAGGTCAAAAAATGACGTCGGTGCGACGTCATTTCGCGCAAAGCACGGCGGGAAAATTTCAAAACGGAGCATGCGCAGTTCATTCGGCGCGGGGACGCACTTCATTTAAATGAATCGCGCCCCCAACCCGCCCAATTTCAAATACGCCGAAATCGCTGAGGATTCGAAATTCCGCCAGGTAAGATACGGCGGCGTAGCGTATCACTGATACGGCGGCGTAGCGTATCACTGATACGCGGCGCAAGTGCAAATGTTTGTGAATCTGGCCCATAGTTTTCTTTGAATCGTTGGTGTGATTTGTGTATTTCTTCCAGATCTGTGCAGTAATCCAGTGTGACAATTTACATCTGAGCAGGAGTTTCCTGTAATAAAGACCAGACACTGCTGCTGTCTCTCCTTGTGCAGGGAGAGTGGTCTTGTCTCCGCCCCCTCCTGTAGTAATCTGCAGGCAGCCTGTAGTAGGTGAAGCCTTCTGGGTAATTCCCACAGCTCCACTCTCTGCACAGGTTATGTACAGCAACGTTGATGGTGTCATTGCTGCTTTTACAAGGTAATACATTTGGTGCACACAAAGAATTGATATCCTTTGTGTGGCTGTTAGGATTATAATGGAATAAATGCATATATTATATTGTGGTGATCACCCTGATCCCTATTCCTAGATGAATCTTACTTGTGTATCTCTCACCTCTCACTATACTTGTGTTTGCCAGGCCAACATATTAATGCCACAGTCCCCTATTCTCTCTACTTCCCGATCAGAAAATAATGAAAACCAACCACCAAACAAGGACATGGGAGATGAGGTTTGGGATTCTGTAGTGTACCGTATACCAGCCTTAAAGCCGTATCAAACCCAAAAACAAAAATGTAATATTTTGCAGCTTACCAATTCTTGGATGTGGTGGCTGCATTAGTTTTCATGTTGTCAGGATGAATAACGTTCTCAGCATTTATATTTTTCTGCAGCTGGTCTTTTCCTTGGGATTGGTCTTCTCTTTTATACTAGTGATAACCCTCTGAAGTGTAACCTGCTTTTTAGAGGACATTTCACTGTGTTGAGAAGGCCTTGTGCCACCTCTTCACTGCTTGTTTGAACTCCTAAATGCCCCTTTGAATGGGTCATGTTCTTTAAAGAGGAGTTCCACCCAAATTTGAACTTCCGCTTATCCCACTCCTCACCCCCTTACATGCCACATTTGGGGGGGGGGGGTGGGGGCTTCAGGAAGAGTGGGACTTCCTGTCCCACTTCCTCCTTCCTGTAGGCGACTAAGCTTAATCGCCGACAGGAAGGGGCTGCTGTAGGCAATCGCCTAGGACACGTCACAGGTCCTAGGCGATCTCCTGGCCAATTACACGGCGCAGCGACGGGCCGTGCCGCTCGCGCATGCGCAGTGGGTGCCCGGCCGTGAAGCCGAAAGCTGCCACGGCCGGGTGCCCACACTGAGAATGAAGACGCCGGCCGGGGAGGGGGGGAGAGGAGCGGAGCCCCGGCCGGCGCGTCGCTGGAGCAGGTAAGTGTCTGTTTATTAAAAGCCAGCAGCTACACTTTTTGTAGCTGCTGACTTTTAATAAACATACAAATTGGCTGGAACTCCCCTTTAACCACTTGCCTACTGGGCACTTTTCCCCTCTTCCAGCCCAGGCCAATTTTCAGCTTTCAGCACTATCGCACTTTGAATGACAATTGCATCATGCAACACTGTACCCAGATGATAATTTTTATCTTTTTTTTTTAACACAAATAGAGCTTTATTTTAACGGTTTAATCACCACTGGGTTTTTTATTTTTTGGTAAACAAACATTAAAAAAACAAAAATAGTTTGCTTTAAAATTTTGAAAACCGGTAATTTTTCTCCTTCGCTGATGTGTGCTGATGAGATTGTACTGATGGGCACTGATAGGCTGCACTGATGGGCAGTACTGAGCGGGGGCCCTGGTCGGTGCTGATTGGCAGCACTAGTCGGCACTGTTAGGACAGTTTCCCCCGACTATCAGTTTAGATGCCCCTTTTATACAAGTCAGTTATTGGCTGTCTTCTCCCTTCCTCATGCTGTTGGCATGAGGAAAGGAAAGCCGACAACCGGCTTCTGTATACACCTGTGATCCGTTGTCATTGGACACAGCTGATCACATGTGGTAAAGGGCTGCTGTAATTGGTCCTTTACCCCGATCTGAAATCAGCTGCGTCCAAAAGACTCAGCGATCACAGAGCGTGCTGCAGGTGGCCTGCGGGCAGCGTGATCACGGAAAGACTTCATGGATGCCCTCCCAGCAAAGTAAGCTTGCGCTATAGCCATCTGTAACGGTCACCACCGTTTACGATATTCCCATTCCATCAGCCACGGACAGCTTATCCGACACTCGACAATCCAGCAGACACGATCCATATGGATTTCCCCAGAATAAACGAGACATACGCTCTGTTCTCTGGTTTCAAAATGTATGAATGAACCAATGCTTTAATGGTTAGCTCTCTTATATACAGTACAGGCATGTTACAGTAATCAAAGGAACACTCCACCCACACATTACACAATGGGGGGGCTTCAATACACCTTCTCTTAGACAATGACATTCAGTTGAGTTAATTATTAGTCATTATCCAGACAGCCTGTCTCCGCATACAGCTTGACAAGTCACATTCCACATCACCACAGTAGCAGACTTAGTTAGCATCTCACAATGGAATGTCTAGGAGCAGACGCAATTAACACCTCAAAAGCATGTGTCCCCCCATTGAATGAAAACACTCCATTTGGAGTCAGACTTTAACAACTTGTAATATTCCAAGATATCCTGCAAAACATGAATTATCATTTATCAGTCACCCTATGCCCAAAAGGGGCACAGGGTGACCCTAGACCCAAGAGTCATTAGTGACGCTGGCACAGGAGTACCCCCCATCCTTCAAAAGTCTCTGGGTGTCACGGGTCATTCCGTTACACCATCTTTTGGCCATAGCATGGGTGGGAAAGGATTAAAGGTAATGTCCACCGAACATGACGGGGTGGGGGGGGGGGGGGGGTTATAGATATTGCTGCTCCACCACAGAATGTGTATACTCCCATACAGCAGCCTTAGCAGATTGGAAGTGGGCGGGGCAAAGAAGAATTGCCCAACAAAGTGAAAGCTCACCTATGGGACCTTTGCAGATCATTGATAAAAGAAATAAAGCTTGACAGTTAACAGTAATTTACATATCTGTAATTGAATGTTTTGAAGGCCACATGTTCAGAATAACGGTCTTGCTTGTGCTGTACCTGTAAAACAAAAGAAACTGCGTGTTATTGTCAGTCAAACCTGGAACTCAAGAAGAACAGAACTTCCCCCTCCCTGTTATTTGTAGTCGCGGCTCCTCCTCTTTATGTGCTCTTGGTCCTTTTCTTCGGAAGGGGGACAGTCGTTTTTTGTTAACTCGAGCTGAATTGCTGTTAGTCATTATATGGTGTATCTCATGTTTTTAATATTTAAAACATTGTTGCATAATTTATGGTTGGCTTAAAATTTACACGGATAATAAAAGGCCGTGGGCATGTTGAACCAATAATTTATTTGTGTGGTTTATATTATTTAAACTGTCACCTTGTAAAACAACCAATTCAGTTTAAAATAGAATTTAAATGAAAGGCAAAACTTTTTTGTATAGTTGTGTGTGTGTGTGTGTTTGTATATATATATATATATATATATATATTGTGTGTGTGTGTGTGTATGTATGTGTGTATATATATATATATATATATATATATATATATATATATATATATATACCCAGATTCTCAAAGGACTTACGGCGGCGTAGCGCCATGTACGCCGTCGTAAGTCCGAATGAGAGCTGTCGTATCTATGCGGCTGATTCTTAGAATCAGTTACGCATAAATTCGGCTAAGATACGAGCGGCATAAGTCTCTTACGCCGTTGTATCTTAGTTGCATATTTACGCTGGCCGCTAGGTGGCGCTTCCGTAGTATTCCGCGTTGAATATGTAAATTAGCTAGATACGCCGATTCACGAACGTACGTGCGCCCGACGTATCAAGATACGTCGTTTACGTAAGACATACGCCGGCGTAAAGTTACCCCTCATAAAGCAGGGGTAAGTCATGTTAGGTATTGACGTCGGAAACGTACGAACAGCGTCGTATTTTACGTCGTTTGCGTAAGTCGTCCGTGAATGGGGCTGGACGTAAGTTACGTTCACGTCGACTAGGCATTGAGCGGGCGTAATTTAATTTGAAAATTCAACGTGATACTGAGCATGCGCGCGCATTCGCCGTTCGTTAAAAACGTCAATCACGTCGGGTCACGATACATTAACATAAAACACGCCCACACTAGCCTACTTTGAATTACGCAGGCTTACGCTGGCACTGTTACACTACGCTGCCGTAACTTTGGCCGCAAGTTCTTTGTGAATACGGGACCTGCCTCACTAAGTTATGGCGGCGTAGTGTATCTGAGATACGCTACGCCCGCCTATAGATAGGTGCTTTTTGGAGAATCTGGCCCATTGTGTGTGTGTGTGTGTGTGTGTGTGTGTGTGTGTGTATATAGATATATAAGTGTGTGTGTGGTTTCACACAGCCCAACTGTTTGTTTTTACCGTCCTCCAAATGCCAGTCACATAGCCTTAGACAGTTGGCACTGAAACAAGCACCCCTATTGGAATGTTTTCCCTCCAGTCATGTTCTGGTGACCGTTTATTATTATTATTATTATTCAGGATTTTTATAACGCCAACAGTTTACACATTGATTTACACCATAAGGGCAGACAGTACTGTTACTATACAATTTAATACAGTCGGAATGAAGGGTAATTGAAAGTTTTTGATAATCCTGACCCCCCCCCCCCCTCCAAAAAAACACGTTTGTCTTTGTCTGTGTCATACATGCCCTGGTCACGCTCGGTCTGCGCTCTCACCCAGCGTGCTCATCCTTTGCTTTAGGTCTACATCACAAGTTGTTTTCACATGTTCCCAAGACTCATTTTGTGGTTTAGTGACTACGGGGAAAACTTTGGTTTGCTGCCCAGATCTTATAAATCGTTCTTCTTTCCAGGACATGAGAAATTGAAAACACTTCCCAAAAATCCGGACCTCTCTCTTTATATGGAAGCCGCCTGCCTGACTTGTGAGGAGGTTGCTGACAAAATGCCGGGGGCTGTGATCGGAGCCAGGCCTTGAGACGTACAGCACGTGTTGACAATGTGCTGATGCCCCTTGTGTGATATCACTGATTGTCCTTAAAGGAATGTTACAGTCATTTTTTATGTTAATTAAAAGTCAGCAGCTACAAAAAGTGTAGCTGCTGGCTTTTAATAAACACACACTCACCTGCTCCACTTTCCAGCGACACGCCGGCCGGGGCTCCGCTCCTCTCCCCCCCCTCTCCGGCCGGCGTCTTCATTCCAGGTGTGGGCACCCGGCCGTGACAGCTTTCGGCTTCACGGCCGGGCACCCATTGCGCATGCGTGAGCGTCACTGCGCCATCCAATTGGACAGGCGATCGCCTGGGATCTGTCACGTGTCCCAGGCGATCGCCTACAGGGAGGGGCTGCAGAAAGGCGATTAAGGCTATTCGCCTTTGCAGCCCCTCGGCGGAAGGAGGAAGTGGGACAGGAAGTCCCACACCTCCTGAAGCCCCCCCCCCCCCCCCCCCCCCCAAAAAAAATGACATGCCAAATGTGACATGTAAGGGGGCGAGGAGTGGATTAAGCGGAAGTTCCACTTTTGGGTGGAACTCCGCTTTAAAGGATCACTCCATGAAAATAAACTTTATGGATGAATGTGAAGAAGGTGTCAGACTTTGAGTTTAGGAATGCACATGAAGATCAATACAATTTTCTACTTTTCTATCAATCCTATCGAAGGGTTTCTGTAAATCCTGTATAATAATGTGTTCTAATGAACTTTGCATGAAAATGCAAGGTGCGTTTTATCTGGGACCATTGGTGTGCACACAGGGTGTGCCAGGGGTGCCCAGGCACACCCTAATCACCTTGAGCAGAACAGATTCCCCCTACTGACCTGGCTCCCCCTCCTTCCCCCCACAGCACTGCCGGTTTCCCGCTTCTCCCACCGGTTGTTGCTGTGGATGTTTTAGGATGAGTGGGGGAAGGGGCCAGTAAATATGCCATTTACCGGCCCCTTCTGTTTCTGAATGAACATTGTGAGTGATTGGTAGAGTGTGTTTGAGCTTTGGGGTGCACACCCTAATGACAAAGGCTTATCACACCTATGTCTGAGACCTATCTACAGTTTATGCAGTGCTATACAATATAAAGGTGTACAGTACAATTAAAACACAGTTCAATACAGAAGGAATAGGAGGGCCCTGCCCATGGAGCTTACAATCTAAAGGGAGCGGGGAGGTGGTACAAAATCGAATAGCTGCAGGGGATGATCTGATGGAGTTGACTAAAGTACAGAAAGAAATTCACTTGATTGCCCAATTAACACAGACAGTGTTGATGTGGGAATCCCTCTCACCGCTTACAATTATTGCATGTAAATCTGGCAGGCTGGTTGTACCCAAGTTGATGGATAGATCAACTCGGGTATATTGAGTCTGCCAGTACATGGTTCAACTCTTGGCCAGTTCCTGCTGAACTGGCCAGTGTTCAAATCGTCTGTTTCATCAGATTAGGCGACCCGTCAGAGAGTGTAACGGAAGTGATGTTACGTCGCCGCCATCTTGCTACACCCTGCACTCGTCCATAGTAAGGATACAGCGAGAAGGGGGCAAGCGGACATCTTGTTACACCCACCAGAGTTTTGCATTTCACACTTTTTTTTCTAACAGTAAACTGAGGTTATATAGTGAAATATAGTACTTGCAACTCCGTCTGACCTAGATGTTGAATTTTAAAAGCGGCGGCAAGCCTGCTGATCCTACAGGTTTGTCAATCTGACAGAAGTTTGCGGATTTTAAAATTCATTATCTAAACAGTAAGACGGAGTTGTAAGTACTGTATTTGACTATATGAACTCAGTTTACTGGGATTGCAGAGCGGTAAAACACACATTGAAATTGTCTCCGCTCTGCTTGCACACAGCCCCGCCTGCTCCTAACCACGCTGTGATAGACAGAATGCGGGTCTAATGCTGAGATGTGTTCTGTCTATCACAGTGTGGGGTTAGGAGGAGGCGGGGCTGTGTGCAAGCAGAGCGGAGACAGTTTCAACATACGGGCAGCGAGTTGCTTTCCTTTCTAGCATAACATGTTTGCAGCCATCCGTCCTCCCCTCTCCCCCCACATACATCCCTCGGCTGGCTCTATCTTCGGGACTCTGTCCCCCCCCCTCTCCTCCCCCCGGCTGCTTAGTCTGCCTCCTGTCCCTGCCGCCAATGCACTCCTGTTTTGGGGGTGACAGGGTTAATAAAGAGAACCTGTCGCCTCCAATTGCTATCACACAGGGAATTATTTTCTCCTGTGTGATAGCAATAAAGTTAAGTGTAAAAAAAAATAAGAAATAATAATTAAATTAATAAAATAAGTAATTAAAAAGTAAAGAATAAGAAAAATAATATTAAAAATATGAAAATTGTACAAAAATAAAAAAGGTAAAACGACAAGCTACAAAAAAAAAGTGATAAAGTAATAAAAAAAGAAAGAAACAAGAGGCGGGAATTGGGGGACAGTGATAGGATGCTCCCATACATTTTTGCAATCCGACTGTACTGTTTTAACATACAATTATAAAAAAAAAAAAGAAAATCCATTTTCGGTTTCGGCCTGACATTTTTCTTTTATTTTGGTTTCCGTTCTGAAATTTCCATTTCGGTGCATGTATATATACAGGTGTTTTTAAGAATTCTAGACACCTGCTTCTGAACCTCACAGCTCTTGCTGTGAAAGGTTTCATTGCAGTAAGAGCTGTGAAAATGTGAAACGGACTTCTTCCAGAGGTGGTTCTGGCCAGCTCAGTAGATTGCTTTAAAAAATGTTTTTTTCCTTTTTTTTTTTTTAAAGTGGATGTAAACCCGATTCATAACATTTTATCCCAGGCAAATTCTGTGACAAAATCAGCCTGACATTTCTGTCAGGGGAGGTTGCTAAAATAGATTAGCAGGGAGCTGGCCCTATTACAAAACACCTCTAACAGTCTCTGCCTATGAGGAGAGGGGGTGTGTGCCTTTCCTCCAATCAGCAATGTTGGCTATCTTGGCTGTATGCCCAGACATCACACTCTGTGTTAACCAGGGAGAGAAATCTCCTAACACGATCTGAACTTTCTAAACAGTATATAAATGTGAAGACAGCAGATATAAATGTAAAGCCTATGTAGGGAGATTGGGTTCATCTCTGTGTATCATCTGAAGCTGTTCACTTTACTGAGTGTATGGAGGGTTTACATCCACTTTAATGTACATAATATAACTGGGTACTAACATTTATAGGTAAAGTTGATCCAGTGATTATCCGATTGGCTCTCGGGAAATCGGGAAGGAATTTTTTTTCCACCTGCTGTAGCAAATTGGATCATGCTTTCCTGGGTTTTTTCGCCTTCCTCTGGATTAACTGTGGGTGAAGGATTGTGTATATGGGGTTGTATGATTTTATATATTTATTTATTTTCTATTAGTTGAACTAGATGGACTTGTGTCTTTTTTCAACCTAACTATGATTGGATGATGAAGCTCAGTAAGCTCGGGGAAATTGGTAAAATTGCACTGGCAAAGTGCACACTCTATTTGCCTTTAGTAAATCAACTCCTTCCTCTAACTTCCTGTTGTGTCAATGGGACAGGAAGTGACAGGTAATTTGCTCAATGGAAAAAAAATTACTTGGCAAGAGTTTTTAACCCTTTCCTAAACTAAAAACAGTTTTGGCTATAGATGCACTTTAATACATGTAATGATTGGATTCAGTATAATAAATCCTTTTTATTTCACATGCCAATATATTTTTCCACATTTCCTGCATCCTACGCTGTCAATCAAAATTGATAGTTGCATGGCTTGGGACAATCTTTGACACTTCCAGGGGGGTTTAAGATGGAAGTAAACCCTTTATTGGCACTTGTACCTACAGGAAAGCCTATAATAAGGTTTAACCTGTAGGTACAGTGAATATCTGCACGGTTTAGGAGATATTCACACAGTGAGTGATGTCACTGACACATGCGCTATGAAGAGATGGTATTCCCATGCCGTCCCTTCAGAGCTCCGTGCTGCAGTTTGTGACTTCTGCGCGCATGCGCAGGAATGACGTCATTGCGGCGTGGCCAATCGGATGGCCTGGAGGACATGAACCTGGAAGGAATACCGGGTGATGATGATGCAAGTGCCTTTCAGTGGTGACAGCGTGGCGCTGGAGAGCTTTATTCTAAGGTAAGTATTTCATAAAAAAATTGTATAAAACACAGCGCCAAGTGGCTCCTTACTCTTGTTGGTGCCTATGACCCGGCACTGAGGCTGTTCGCCGTTGAGATAGTGGAGAGATGGCCCCACGCTGGGGAAGCTGGCGTGAGTTCCACCTCCTAGATGCAGAGAACCAGCGGGACCGGAAGTGCGTAGCTGTGCGTAACCAGGTACCGCCTCGACGTACGTTTCGTTACCACGTCATCAGGAAACGCGTCATCACGCTTCCTGATGACGTGGTAACATCATCTGGTAAGGTGCCACCCTTTGAGCACAGTTTTGGGTGTTTTTACAGTTGGTGGAGATCGGTCACAGTGGATTTGAAGAAATCGTTTGAGCACAAGCACCTTACTAATGGACTTTTGCACATACATGTATATTACTATTAATAAATCCACCAGTATTGGTGGTGCTTCTGATCATTATTCACATTTTAATTGTTGGTTTTGTAATACACTTGTTTGATGTATTAGTATTTAGTTTATATCGTATTATTATCACTCATTATTATTTGTAGCGCCCCCTTTTTCCATATATCCAACATTCAATTCAGTTTACTGATTTTTTGGGGGGAGCAGCTTATTATTAATAATATTGATTTATTATTATTATTCACAATCTTAATTTTTCACAAATATTTTTATGTACATTTAGTTGGCGCGAGATCTATACCTTCAAGTATTTCATAATATGATAGTTTTTGCAACGCATACTAGCACATTGTGCCTTTACCTTGCAGGGTAAAAAAATGAAAATAAAATACTACCACTTTAAAAAAGCTTTTAGAACTTGCCACTGCTGATTATATTTTAGATTATGTTAGTTCCCATATTGTTTGGTGAGTCACAGGGTTAAGAAATGACTGTGTAGGTCAGAACGTCTGAATTGCTTTGTTGTCATGGATAAATAAAGTGGAAGGCCAGACTGAACAGTGCAGGCTGGATCTGTGCATCCTTCTGTTCTGCATTGGAAGAAATGGCTAGACTTCCCTTCTTGATGGACTTTCTCTCCGGCCTTTAAATTATGCAGTAGCCGGATGATTGCTGCAGCTTGAAGGATGCCAGACCCAGCGTTCTATCACTTCATAGGAAAGTTATTATCTGAGCTCCTTTTTTAGCGAATTGTAACCGACAGTCATCTATTTTGTTTGTAGACCTATGAAAAAATGCAGCTGCAAATTGTCTTGTAAAGATGAAATCTTTGGGCCAGATTCACAGAAGAAGTACGCCGGCGTATCTACTGATACACCGGCGTACTTTCAAATTTGCCGCGTCATATCTTTAGTTTGAATCCTCAAACCAAGATACGATGGCTTCTGGCTTCGATCCGACAGGCGTACGGCTTCGTACGCCTTCGGAACGTAGGTGCAATACTTCGGCGCCCGCTGGGTGGAGTTTGCGTCGTTTTCCGCATCGGGTATGCTAATTAGCTTTTTCCGTCGATCCACGAAGGTACGCGCGGCCGTCGCATTCTCTTACATCGTCGCTAGTCAGCTTTTCCCGGCGTATAGTTAAAGCTGCTATTTCGTGGCGTATAGATAGACTTGCCATGTTAAAGTATGGCCGTCGTTCCCGCGTCGAATTTTGAATTTTTTTTGCGCAAGTCGTCCGTGAATAGGAAAGGACGTAACTCAAGTCGACGTTCAAAAAATGACGTCGGTGCGACGTCATTTCGCGCAAAGCACGGTGGGAAATTTCAAAACGGAGCATGCGCATTTCAATCAGCGCGGGGACGCGCTTTATTTGAATAAATCATGCCCCCTACCCGCCCAATTTGAAATACGTGCCGAGAAATACACTACGCCGCCGTAACTTACAGCGCGAAATCTTCCTGGATTCGAAATTCCGCCAGGTAAGATACTGCGGCGTAGCGTATCTCTGATACGCTGCGCCTGGGCAATTATCTGTGAATCTGGCCCTTTAAATGTAGATATTTTATATTCAGTACAACTCTGCAGTACATGCACATTTCCTGTGTTTTGTCTCTTTAACCACTTCAGCCCCGGAAGGATTTGGCCCCTTAATGACCAGAGCATTTTTTGTGATTTGGCACTGTGTCGCTTTAACTGACAATTGTGCGGTCGTGCGATGTTGTACCCAAACAAAATTGACGTCCTTTTTCCCCCACAAATAGAGCTTTCTTTTGGTGGTATTTGATCACCTTTGCGGTTTTTATTTTTTTGCGCTATAAACAAAAATACTTTTTTGCTATAATACAGATCCCCCAAAAAAAAACGTATTCTTTAGTTTAAGGCCGATTTATATATTCTACATATTTTTGGTAAAAAATAAAAATTGCAATAGGCGTATATTGATTGGTTTGTGCAAAAGTTATCGCACCTACAAACAACGGGATAGACTTAGGGACTTTTTTTACTAGTTATGGTGGCAATCTGCGATTTTTAGCAGGCTTCCGACGGACAAATCTGACCCCAAATTACACTTTTTGGGGACCAGTGACATTTGTACATTGATCAGTGCTATAAAAATGCACTGATCAATGTAAAAATTACACTGGCAGGGAAGGGGTTAACACTAGGGGGCAATCAAATTTTATAGCCTGCAGCTACAAATACTGCAGCTGCTGACTTTCCTAAATAAGGACACTTGCCTGTCCAGCGCGCCCGCGATGTTGGCACCCGAAGCCGATCTATCGCTCGGGTTCTGCCGCCGCCATCTTCGGTAGGGGAATCAGGAAGTGAAGCCTTGCGGCAGACATTGAGACAGCAGGCACACTTTCGTGGCAGGGCGCGCACGCACGTTCCCGCTATTGTTCTTTTACGGACTGATGTACAGGTACGTCAGTTTGCGCAGGAGAGCCGACCTGCCGCAGTATATCTGAGTGAGCAGGTCTGCAAGTGGTTAAGAATGCTGCAAGCACAGAAAAACACCAGTTGTACTGCCAGAAATCCAACAAAACTCCTAACCTCCTGTAGCGAGCTGACAACCCTGCCTCTGCTGCACCAAAATCCCAACAGTGTATTCAGCCCTGGCTGGGCTCTCCTGTGCTGAGCTGCAGGACTGCTCCAACTGTTACAGAAATGGAGAAGGGAAGGTGTTCTGTAGTCCAATGAGGAGAACTCGGGCAGGACAGTCAGCGATGCTTAGGATTGCCGTGCAGCATATATCTAAAACTAGAGCTTTTTTTTTTCAACAGGAATGTAATTCTGGCATCTCCAGCACTGAATGTATGTAATAGCAAGAGGTGGTGTGGTGTGCTGGAGGTAGGGTGACCACGTGTCCCGGATTGCCCGGGAGCACAATCCCCGCCCCCTGCTTGTGATTGGACAAGAGGTGGGATTTATGATTTCTCCAATCACTGTGCTGTGATTCGTTACAGCACAAGCTGATTTTTGGGAAGGGGTGTGTCCCTGAATGGTAGTTTGGAAATGTGGTCACCCTAGCTGGAGGCCTGTTGTTGGTGGGGGGGGGGGGGTTTATCTGTTGTTGAGCTCCACCCAAAAGCCTGCTTTAATGTCTCCTAACCCCCTCCACTGCCACATTTTTGGCCCCTTTTGGGGGGGAGAGGATACTAGGTTTGGACAGGTATCTGTCCCCACTTCTTGCTCAGTTTGCCGCGGCCCCTCCTCCTTTTTCCCTGCAGCCGGCCCATTGAGAAAGCGCGGCGTGATTCACGCAGGCGCAGTAGGAAACCTGTAAGTAAGATTCCTGTAGCCAAGATGATGGCAGCAGCATCCGAAAGCCGATTCAAGCATCAGCTCAGGTGAGGACACCACTGGATGGCTGGACAGGTAGGTACCCTAATGGTTAAAGTCAGCAGCTACAGTATTTGTAGCTGCTGACTTTTAAAACAATTTTTTTTTTCAGGGGGGTGGAACTCCCCTTTAACAAATTGCATACAAATTACTTGGCACCACAAAGTGATACTTGATTCTGTATTCTCTAAAAGGAGTGGTACTGGTAGGTGGGTAGGGAGTGGAACCAATAGATCGTGCCCAAAGGTGGGTAGAGACTAGGAGTGACTTGGAAGTGGGGGGTACCTGCACCTATTCTCTGAGGGAAGAAAAAGCTTGGTCTAAAACTAAAACGTTTTTTTTTATACATTTTGGACTAAGGCTGTATTCACACCTGGGAGTTTTGAATCATGGTGATTCGGCCCAAGATTTCGAAATGCCCAGGTGTAAATGACAAATCGCACAACCTTTTAGATGCCATTCATTTGAATGGCACCAAAAAAGCTGTGCGATTCTGCTGCAAAAGTTGCGTGATAAATGTCACCGCAATCGCGGCAAACCGCCTTGTGCGAAGCTTGCCACCCAAAAAGCTTCTTTTGGGTGGCATGCTTCACACAATGCGGTTTGCAGCAATTGCAACATGGTTTATTATGGCAAAAAATGCAGAATCGCTGTCAAAACGCCCATGCCCGAACACAGCCTAAGTGGGGAAAGGTTGGAGTTCCTATCAAGAAGCATATGCAGACCTGATAGGCAACCCAACAGTGAACTAGCTTGTGCAACAGGCTGACAACGCTGTTGCCAAATGTGAGGCAGAGGCTTAGCGTTGTCAAGCTGCAACAGAAAGTGTCGGTACTGGCAGGATCTACAGGTAAGAAACTTTGCAACACATTTCCCAAAACAAACCAATAATTAAGAAAACTGAGGCATAATGCCAGAACTACTGAAAATCAATTTAGGGCTTAAAGCGGAGTTCCGGCCACTATTTCACTTTTTAAATATAAATACCCCTGTAATACACAAGCTTAATGTATTCTAGTAAAGTTTGTCTGTAAACTAAGGTCCGTTTTGTTAGGTTGTTACAGCATTTAGACACTTTATAAAATAGAAATTGACTGGGGCCATCTTAAGTGTGGGCATCATGAAGCCAGACTGTATGACTTCCTGGATTTCAGCCTTGCAGATCTCGCACATGCTGAGGGCTGCACAAGCAGTGTAATATGTTTCAGATCAGGTTTCAGCACCTGTACTGTCCAAGTCACATGATTCTTCGAGACTGGGGAGTGCACAGACTCCTGGAAAGTTACACCCACTACATTCCCAGGAGTCTGTGCGGTGTAGGTTAGGAAGCTTAAGCACCTAGGTGCAGGAAGAGGGAAGATTAACTATTCTGCCTAGCAACAACACTTTGAAGGCATCTAAAAAAAATGTTTTTTTTTTCTTAAAGGACTAATGACATTTTTTTAAAACTACTGATGTAATGTTATATTTATGGGTGGAACTCCACTTTAAATATACTTTCCTTTTGTAGACCCCGTCCTTTTGCAAGCCTCTGCTCAGAGCAATATCTGGGATTTTTGATTGGACGGAGCTCATTGTCGGGCTCCGCAGTGCTGTGATCCCCGGATCATTTGCACTTCACAAGCCAGCAATTATTATTTAATTTGAACCATATGAGCATCAGCCGTTTTGTGAAGACAGGGTGGGGTCCTGCGGTGTTCAGTAACAGAGGAGGAGGAATCATTTTTTATAAACCTGAACAATGGATTTTATTTTATCAGGATGACCTTGTCTGTCAGCAGCCGTCAGAAGAAAATGAGATGCAAGTGAAGCCTGCCTGCCTTGTCACAAAGCATGTCATTATCATGGGTGAGCTGCCAGAGATAGGGAAGGAATTCTCGGCAATAAGCAGCTGGGGAGGCCTGAGAAGGATTTACCACCTGAATAGGACGATTGTTATGGGAAAGTTATTGGAGGATAGGTAAAAAAAAAAAGTTACCGTACTCTATCACCCGATAACTGCTGCCAGGAACCGGTGTGACAAGAAATATGTGTGGACTGGCACAGAGTAACCAACCACAGGTAAAGTGTAAATAATATCAATTATTAAAAGATAAGTAGATAACACAAAGTAAAGCACCTCAAATATAACAAACAGTGTAACCCAATCAGCGAACCAAAATAAACAGTGAACACACAATAAACAACTGCCTATACCATATCTATACAGATAATGGGATAGCCAGATCGTAATCGTAACAGAGCCACATGGGAGATCAAGCAGAGGGAGCTGGGAACAAGGCAGGAGACGGAACGATCGGGTAGGAAGGGATCAGGCTGCAGGGCCAGGTTCCAGGAAAAGGAGTCGGGATCAGGCTGCAGGGTCGGGTTCCAGGAAAAGGAGTCGGGATCAGGCTGCAGGGTCGGGTTCCAGGAAAAGGAGTCGGGATCAGGCTGCAGGTCAGGGTCCAGATCCAGGATGCAGGCTTCAGGGTCGGGTTCCAGGAAAAGGAGTCGGGATCAGGCTGCAGGGCCGGGTTCCAGGAAAAGGAGTCGGGATCAGGCTGCAGGGCCGGGTTCCAGGAAAAGGAGTCGGGATCAGGCTGCAGGTCAGGGTCCAGGAACAGGATCCAGGATGCAGGCTTCAGGAACACAGATAAGGCGCACATAGAGAAAATACCAAGGCAATGTGTAACAGCATGCACCAGGTAAACTTTCTGCAATCAGCATCAGGTGATGCCTGTGTTTTGTCAGATTTGGCGACCCATCAGATTTTGTGACGTTTTGATGCCGCCATCTTGCTACACCCCGCAGTAAGGATACAGTGAGAAGGCGGTGTGCGAGCATCTTGTTACACCCACCGGAGTCTTGCATATCATAATTATTTTTAACAATAAACTGAGCTTATATAGTGAAATACAGTATTTAGAAATCTGTCTGACTGTTTAGATGTTATGTAAGCCTGTATGATATCCCCAGCTATGTGGCGCGCACCCAACCCCCCACCACCTTTCCTCCGCATTTTCGCCCTCTTAATGTTTTATGTTGTGTGGGGATACCTTCTATCCATAGGGGGCCTTTAGAGGGCTTCTATCCATAGAGGGCCTCCCTGTTTACTCTTGGTGTTTATGGGATATACATATTGTGTATATGGGTGGTTGTGGCTCTCTGCCTTTTTTATGTTTTTGTTTCTTCTTCTCAATCCTGTTTGTTTGTTTTTTTGGTTGTTTTTTGTGTTGTGTTGTGAAAACCTTAAAGTGGTTGTAAAGGCTGAACATGTTTTACCTCTGTGCATTCTGTACATGAAGGTAAAAAAATCTTCAGCGTGCAGCTCTCCCCTCAACCCCCCCCCCCCCCCCTCTTCAAGACTTACCCAAGCCTGATCTTGATCCAGCGGTGTGCACAAGACCCAAGGCTCTCCCACGTCTCTCCCTTACGATTGGCAGAGATGCAGCAGCAGGAGCTATTGGCACGCACTGCTGTCAATCACAGCCAGTGAAGTTGGAGAGGAGGGCAGGGCTGAGTCTGTGTCTTATGGAGCGAGCACACACGAGTGCCCCCACAGCAAGTGGCTTGCTATGGGGGCACTCTGCAAGGGGGAGGGTGACCCGAGAAGAGAAGGATCCGGACTGTTCTGTGCAAAACCACTGCACAGAGCAGGTGAGTATGACAGGTTTGTTATTTTTTGTTTTATATATAAAAAAGGTTTCCTTTATAATCACTTTAAATAAAGAATACAAAAATAATATGCAAACCCAGCATTTCATATTCCTGATATGTGCTTGCTGTACTGTGTACTTGTATGATGAAGTCCCTCTGCTTTCCTGTTAAAAACTGACCACACTAAGCAGGGAGAGCACAACGTGGAACTCGGTGTGCTCTCCTCCAAATATCAGACTTGTGCTGACACGCCCCCCCCCCCCCCCATTTACTGGGAAGACCAGTGTTCTGCTGTATCTCCTCTCCCAGCTCTCTGCAGCTGAGAACAGAAGATATGTGATCACTTATAAATAAAGGGGGGAAAAAGGTACCATATTTATCGGGGTATTGTGCGCTCTGGCGTATAGTGCGCACCCGAAATTCCTGTAAAAAAAAAACATTTTATACTTACAGTTTTGGTGTCCATCGGCGGCCTTGTCCGGTCCGGCGTCTGTCTGGGGCCTCGGTGGTGTCCTTCCGGCTTCTCCCGCGCTGTCTCCGAGTCAAATCTCCGCTTCCCGCTTTTGAACGCCTCCGCCGACATATACCGAGTGTACTGCACTCGGTATATGTCGGCGGAGGCGTTCAAACTGAGCGCGGGTATCGGCTTATATCGCGCACCCACGATTTTCCCCTTATTTTAAGGGGAAAAAAGTGCGCGGTATATGCCGATAAATACGGTATTTATGTTTTTCTATTATGTAGTTCTTTCTAACTAACTTAGGTAAAATAGGGGAAGATAAGAACCCTTCTCAATTTTTTAGTTGCGTCCCCTTTTAGGGGTGTTAGCGGCCCATTTATTTCAATAGCCTGCCGTAACGCAGTGCACTTTAATGTGTGACAGAACGTGCGTTGATGCACCTTGAAGACGTAAATGAGCCCTTAGGCTGCTTTCACACTGAGGCGTGCAGCCGCGGTGACGGTATAGCAGCGCTATTTTTAGCGCTGTAGCGCATGAAAAACGCCCCAGTGTGCAAGGGGCCTAATCATTTTAAAATGTAAGAAAGAAAAGACGAAGGTGGATGCAGTTGTGGGATGGATATATCTGCTGGTTTATTTGGTCATTGTATGTTCCGTTCCCTTTTCCACTGTATGATGACAAATATCTCGATCTATTTCATGGCTCCATATTTATGTGTTTCCCTGGAAGTACAAATTATATTCTGTAAAAAGTCGATGAAAAGATCAGGAGTGTGCCAGCGAGATAAAGTGAATCATTTCCTTTGCTTGCCGTGACTAAGCTTTATTGCCTTAAAGAGACTGTCTGCTGTTTCCTGCTTTTAGTACGGATAAAAGAGAATTGCAGTTGGGCCCCATTCACACGTCCATAACAAAAATAAATAACTTTTTTTTACAGATCATTATGGAGGAACTTTTTGCTCCTTGCCCTAACAATCATGAAAATATTTTTTTTTATTGCTGTGTTATGGCCGTGTGGATGAGGCAGTTTACAGTACTTTTGACAATGTGCTGTGAAAGTATAACTCCTGGCATATGTTTACAGGCTGGATCAATGCAACTTTGTAAAAGTATCCATCCCTGGAATTATCCTTTAACCCCGTCATTGCATTTTTTTTTTGCACACGGTTTAAAAAATTATTTTAGCATTGAAGATTGCATAAAAACCTCTAAAACATCATATAATTTCTGAAGGCAGACATCCTAGAGAACAAAACGGTGGTAGTTCCAATTTTTATGTTGCGCAATAATAGCGATAATGGCAATAATGTCTATGTCATTAAAAATAGTATTTATTTTTTATTTATATCAGGTACTTGTATAGCGTCGTCAGTTTACACATCGCTTTACACACATGCATTCTATGTGAAAAAACTCCTGTTTTACTTACCTGAACCCGGTCTTTCCAGCGAAAGGGACAAGCACACCAGCTCCAGCCGGTGTCTCGGGTCCTGATTGGATAGATTGTTGGCAGCACAGCCATTGGCTCCCGCTGCTGTCAAATCCAAAGATCAGGGGGTGGGGCCAAGTACTGCTGTCTGTGTCAATGGACGCCACAGCAGGACACAGCAGCGTGCCCGCACGAGTGCCCCAAGGGAGAGCGGCTCTCCAATGGGGCATTTGAGGATGAGGAGCGCCGCTGAGGGACCTCAAAAGAGGAAGATTGGGGGCAAAACCAACTGCACAGAGGAGGTAAGTATGACGTGTTTGTTTTAGCAAAATATATATATATGTGTGTGTGTGTGTGTGTGTGTGTGTGTGTGTGTTATATATATAATAATATTATTGTCCTTTTTAAGTTTATTTTTAGGGAGCACAAAAGCAATAAACTAAATTACCAAATTTTTAGGTAAAATATGAAAGATGAGGTTGCGTCGGGTAAATCGATACCAAACATGTTAAGGCTTAAGATTGCGAAATAGCGACAAACTTCAGTATCCTATGTTTTCCATAGGCGACACTAAAAGCTCTCTACAGGTAATAAATATAGAGCTACGCAGGAGCTTTGGTGCTAAAATGATTGTTCTAATTTCCGGTGTGCACCACAATATGTAACGTGCATTGCAATTAATGTTTTTCGTGTGTAGGTGCATCCAACTTGTGCGTTTTTGTTTGTATGTGCATGTATGGGTGGGGGGCCTACAATTTTACATGGACGTTTTTTCATTTTTTACAATATCCCATATGTGATGATTAAGGATGAGCTCTGGCGTGTTCGCATGCTACACATGCAGAGCCCGCCAGGAAGTGTGCACGGCGCTGCGCTAATCACAGCCAGGGAGACATTGTCCCGATGCTCGGCTGCAGAGATCGGGAAATGTCTCCCTGGCTGTGTTTAGCGCAGCGCCGTGCACACTTCCTGGCGGGTTCTGCATGTGTAGAATGCGAACACGCCAGAGCTCATCCTTAGTGATGATTATTTGGTGATAGGTTCTCTTTAATGAGACATTCTGCCTCACCTGCAATCCAATGAATTTATTGCAGTGAAGAGTGAAAGGGGTGCCTGGAAGTGACACCATACACTTGGCTTTCGGGTCAGCAAGAAGAAGGGGAGAAGAGCACATGCATTTCTGCTCTAACAAACTGACCATCTAAATAACTTGCATTCTAAAACTAGTTCATTTTGGCGCCTGGATCTATTGTTCACATCTTACAAATGCCATGAATGTACCAAGAGCAGAAAACAAATGCTGGGGAGGGGGCAATGCAACAATTTACACCGCCCCTACACAACACACACCAGAGCACATGCATTAACCACGTGCGGGACGCCTCCTGATTTTATATTGTGCGGCTTGTGTATTGCCAAATACCAGCTTCCATACCGGATCTTTATACCAACCCATTGGGCTTGAGTAATGTCAGCCAAAACGACACTATATTGTCAAAAGTATTGGGATGCCTGCCTTTACAGGCACATGGGGGCAGATTCACAGAGCAAGTACGCCGGCGTATCTACTGATACGCCGGCGTACTTTCAAATTTCCCGCGTCGTATCTTTAGTTTGAATCCTCAAACCAAGATACGACGGCATTTGGGTAAGATCTGACAGGTGTACGGCTTCGTACGCCTTCGGATCTTAGATGCAATACTTCGGCGCCCGCTGGGTGGAGTTTGCGTCGTTTTCAGCGTCGGGTATGCAAATGAGCTTTTTCCGGCGATCCACGAACGTACGCGCGGTCGTCGTATTCTCTTACGTCGTCTCTAGTGGGCTTTTTCCGGCGTATAGTTAAAGCTGCTATTTTGCGGCGTATAGATTGACTTGCCATGTTAAAGTATGGCTGTCGTTCCCGCGTCTAAATTTGATTTTTTTTTTGCGTAAGTTGTCCGTGAATATGGATGGACGTAAGTCACGTTGAAGTTCTAAAAATGACGTCAATGCGACGTCATTTCGCGCAAAGCACGGCGGGAAATTTCAAAACGGAGCATGCGCAGTTCAATCGCGCGGGGACGCGCTTCATTTAAATGAATCACGCCCCTTACCCGCCCAATTTGAAATACGCACCGAGAGATACACTACGCTGCCGTAACTTACGGCGCAAAATCTTCCTGGATTCGACTTAGAGCCAGGTAAGATACGGCAGCGTAGCGTATCTCTGATACGCTGCGCCTGGGCAATTCTATGTGAATCTGCCCCATGAACTTTAATGGTATCCCAGGCTTATGCTGCGTACACACACGATCGGACATTCCGACAACAAAACCGTGGATTGTTTTCCGACGGAATGTTGGCTCAAACTTGTGTTGCATACACACGGTCGCACAAATGTTGTCGGAAATTCAGACCATCAAGAACGCGGTCACGTACAACACTACGACGAGCCAAGAAATATGTTGTCGGAAGAATTAAGAACCAGCACTCAAACATTTGTTGTCGGAAATTCCGACAGCAAATGTCCAATGAAGCATACACACGGTCAGAATATACAACCAAAGCTCAAATCGACCAAAAGGTCACATCGAACATTTGTTGTCGGAAATTCCGATCTTGTGTACGCGGCATTAGTCTGTAGGGTTCAATATTGAGTTGGCCCACCCTTTGCATCTATAATAGCTTCAAGGTCCATAAAGTATGTTAAATGTTGATTCATTGGGTTAAACGTGGACGTGAGAAGATGTATGTAAAAAAATAATTTTTGAATAAAGATTATATGAGTTAAAAGGTCCATAAAGACATGGATGAGGGATTTTTGGGTGGAGGAACTGCTGTCCTGACCTCAACCCAATGGAACATCTTTGGGATGAATTGGAGCAGAGACTGTGAGCCAGGCCTTCTCGTCCACATCAGTGCCTGACCTCACAGCTTCTGGAAGAATTATCAAACATTCCCATAGACACATTCCTAAACCTTGTTGACAGCCTTCCCAGAAGAGTTGTAGCTTTTATAGCTTCAAAGGGTGGGACAACTCAATATTGAATCCTACCGACTAAGCCTGGGATGCCATTAAAGTTCTTGTGCGTGTAAAGGCAGGCGTCCCAATACTTTTGACAATATAGTGTATTTCCAGTCGCACAGTACCAAACTCTACTAGTTGTTACAAGGTCCAAGCACAAAAAGTGTCAGCCACCGATATTTCCCGACATAGGTAGCTTAGGTGACATATGAAGGGAAAAAGTGACTGGTAAACTTGGCTGTATTTCTCTTCAGTTTTTGCTGGCGGTGCCAGTGAGGGACATAGCAGTATTGTGGCCTCAGGTTTTATTTTCCCTCCAGAGTCCACTCAGAGTTGGCTTTCACCTGCCTGACCTGTCTGCACACTGACTTGTATAAACATCTCTACCTCCGCAGAGTATGAAAGACTGATTTGTATGAGCCCCATGGATTTCCTGAGTCACGTGGGCGTGTGGTTTGAGGTTTTCTTAGCGGAGCAATTCTGTACTAATCCAGGTTGGCAGCTGGTGTAAGCTTCTAAGTACAGAAAGTCTCATGAGGGGGGAAATTGAGTGTTTATGGCAACCTTGCCAAGATGGACGTAGAGGGAGCAAAGTTCAGGAGCAGGTGACCAGTGCCAGGCACTCAAGTATCTCCATAATGAAGAGACTGCTGTGTCTAAAGTGAAGGTTTATATACTGCCGGGACCTTTCCATTTATGTTCACAGCTATGTGCAGGAAACATCATAGCATCCTAACTGTGATCATACTAAAGGGGAACTAAATGTGGAGGGCTACAACTCAGTCAGATTTTTTTTCCCATCATTTGTGTCCTATTGCAGAGATTTTCCTTCACTTCCTGTTCCATAGTCAAACAGGAAGTGAAAGGAAATCCATGCAAATTAAAAGGGAAGTATGGTAATCTGTCTTTTGTTTTATTTTTATTTTTTTCAGATTACCTATCTGGATGCAGCATTGGTACGATGCTGCATCTTTCCCCCCGTCAGCTCTAAGACTGAGAACCGAGCGATCAAACACTGTCAGTCACCAGTAAGGATGAGCTCAGGTGTGTTTGCAACTGAGTGCGCCCACGCCCGCCAGGAAGCTGACACTCTGCAGTGCTAATCACAGGTAGGGAGACATTTCCCGATCTGTGCAGCCGCGGATCGGTAAACGTCTCACTGCCTGTGAATAGCGCTGCGGAGTGTCAGCTTCCTGGCGGGCGCGGGCACTTGCAGTTGTGAACACACCTGAGCTCATGCTTAGGCTGCATTCACACCTGAGCGTTTTGTCGTCTAAAGCGCGACGCCCCAAAACGCTAGAGGGGAAAAAATACATTATTCTCTATGGAGATGGTTCACATCTCCACTACAAAACGTCTGACGCCGAACGCCTGAAGCCCAAACAAGTTCTGGACCCTTTTTTGTTGCTCAAATTTGGGTGTTTGGGCGTTTTACTTTGGTGACCCTAGACCTGTAAAAAAACGCTGCGTTTTGTCGCGGCAAATCACGGGAAAAACCGCTGCGTTTTGTCGCGACCAATCGCTGTAAAAAATGCCGCAAAACGCTACGCTCAGGTGTAAATGCAGCCTTGGTCACCAGCTCTCTGCTTTGCCTCCCTGCACTCACTGGAGCACTGTCTGCCACGTGCATGCATCCTTGCGGCTCCAGTCAGTCACACAGCCTGGAAGGAACACAGGTGAAGATGGAAGCGCCTGCAGTGGTGACAGTTCGGTGCTGAAAGGCTTTAATTTCAGGTAAGTTTAACATAATGTGCTTGTATGCAATGCATACTAGCACATTATGGCTTTACCTTTCAGGTTAGGAAAGAAACAAAAAAACACCCTGCTGTTTACTTTTTTAACTTTATAACTGACAAGCCCCAATGTGATATTACATTCAGTGTGATGATTTCACACAGTACTTTTGCTGATCGCTATTCTTTCCAAGATGTTTTTTTTTATTTTTTTTTTACCTCAATGCCCCCCCTCCATTGGATTGCCCTGAAGACAGTCACATTGTGTCTTTTACAGATGGCTGCCTACTCAATTCTGTGGGCGACTTTCGAATGCTAGACAAAATCTGTGACCCCACTACTCACATCCTGAACTCTTCCTCTTAAACTTATGACTCTGGTGTCATACCACTACTGACAGCAGAGCAGAAAGTCACGTGAGCGGCTTCCCGGCATCATTGCAGCTGTCAGCACAATGACACCCATGTGACTGAACCACCCAGGGAGGGGGAGCTGGACAGTCTATTTTAGGTGCTGCTGACCACATTGTAGTGATGACAGAATTCATCAGACATTGTTGTGATTTTAAAATCTGTTAGGAAACATTATATTTGAATTGTAAGAGTATTCTATAAGCATTTGGTGGAAGGAGACAGTGTAGGTGGTACTCATGACAGACATCCCAGGCTAAGTCCGTAGGGTTCAATATTGAGTTGGCCCACCCTTTGCAGCTATACCAGCTTCAACTCTTCTGGGAAGGCTGTCCACAAGGTTTAGGAGTGTCTATGGGAATGTTTGACCATTCTTCCAGAAGTGCATTTGTGGGGTCAGACATTCATGTTGGACAAGAAGGCCTGGCTCGCAGTCTCCGCTCTAATTTATCCCAACGTTGTTCAATCTGGTTGAGGTCAGGACTCTGTACAGGCCAGTCAAGTTCCTCCACCCCAAACTCGCTCATCCATGTCTTTATGGAGCTTGCTTTGTACACTGGTACGCAGTCATGTTGGAACAGGAAAGGGCCAAACTGTTCCCACAATGTTGGGAGCATGAAATTGTCCAAAATGTATTGGTATACTGACTGCTTAAGAGTTCCCTTCACTGGAACTAAGGGGCCGGACCCAACCCCTGAAAAACAACTCCACACCATAATCCCCCCTCCACCAAATGATTTGAATCCGAAAGGTGAATTTACACTTTTTAAAAATGAACAGCCCATTAACAGATAAAAAAAAAACACAACCATCTTTAGCTGCAGTATTCACTTTCTACCGAGAGATTTCCCTCACAGTACCTTTTTCTGTCACTAGATGTCCTCAGTTTGATGACCATTGACATTTATGGATTTGCCCCAGCCTATGAGTGGACGGGAAAAGGGAAAGCCGCACAGTGATGAACTCATCTCTGGCCCAGATTCAGGTACGAATTGCGCTTTATTTGCGGAGGCACAGGGCACCGATTTTGCCCTGCGCCCACGCAAATATTTTGCGCTGCCCTCGATTCACGGAGCAGTAGCTCCGTAAATTGCGAGGGCGCGCCGGCAAAATTGCCCGGCGTAAGCGCGCGCAATGTAAATGATCCCGCCGGGGGCGGGAATCATTTAAATTAGGCGCCGATCGTAAAGCGCATGCTCCGTCGGGAAACTTTCCCGACGTTCATTGCGGCAAATGACGTTTCAAGGACATCATTTGCTTCAAAGTGAACGTGAATGGCGTCCAGCGCCATTCACGATTCACTTACGCAAACAACGTCGATTTTAAAGATTGCGACGCGGGAACGTGGGTATCCTATAGCATTGGCTGCGCTTGCTATTAGGATGTGTAACCTTACGCGAAACCCGACGTACGCAAACTACGTAATTTGCGTACGCAGGGCTCGCGCAACGTTGTGAATCGGTGTTAGTATGCAATTTGCATACTATACACAGATCACAATGGGAGCGCCCCCTAGCGGTCATCGCTAGAATGCAGCCTAAAATCTGCGTGGCATAAGAGCCTTATGCCACGCAGATTTTAGGCTGCAGTCGGCGTAACGAGTTCTCTGAATCAGGAGAACTCGTTACGCCAGCGCAAGTCAGCAATTGCGCTGCGTAACTATGGTTACGCAGGCGCAATTGCTACCGGAATCTGGGCCTCTGTTATCATTCTGCGCTGTCCTATCAGCATGCTTCTTATCAGCACATGCACTGATTGGTTCCAGGTGCTGCTTATGGGTCTTGCACTACAGCCCTGCTGTGCATGGATAGGAAGAAACGTATAGGTTAATTTACAGTACTGCTTGTCTTTAAAAATGTATTTAATGGTATAATAATGATTTCAGATCTTCATTAATTTGTGCCCTTTATATCTGCTAAAAGCTCAACTTGGGTCATTTTTTTGGGGAAGATTTACATTTTTAGCAAGTCTTTATTTCTGTCTGTGACCCTACTAGGGAGGTTTTCCTTTCACTTGCTGTCCTCACTACCTCTATAGGGGGTACGGGCAGTGCTGGAGAATTTTACCATCACTTGCTGTACTGACAGAAAGGATTTCCTCAACGGGGACACCAATGACAATGAAAATGAAGGGGGGGGGGGGGGTACTTGTTATTAACATCTATCTATCTCTCTCTCTCTCTCTCTTATATTTATATATATATATATATATATATATATATATATATATATATATATAAATCAGTATATCCACTTTTGGACCAGTGACATACCCATACGTCACTGAAGTTTGGTTGGTTATACTGGGATGATCAGTACCGTTTTTTTTTAGAGCCAGCAGAAGGCTCTCTTGTTAAAGCAATCCTAGTGGCTAACTAGCAGCTGGACTGCATTTACAAGCAGCGGGACGTCCTCCCATGGCTTGCTCGGGCTCTCCCGTCTCACCAGGAGACCCAAGCTACCAGCCAGGATTGGCTTTGTTCGGTTCTCCGTTTTTGGTAACTCGAAAGTGTTGACCTGACATCACTTCCGTTTATCCGTTTTTAAGAAAACAAAAACATTCGAAAACACTGATCTTGGTGTTTTGAAATCTTTTAAGAGCAGAGGAGGGATTTGCAGTCATATAGACCCCAGATCTCTCCATAAAGAGTACCTGTCGCATGCCTATTGGTGTCATAGGGATGTTTACATTCCCTGTGACAGCAATAAAAGTGATAAAAAAAAAAAATGAAAGCAGCAGTGTAAAAATAAAATAAAAAAATCAATAAAAAATTAAAGTGCCCCCCCCACACCACCACCCCCTCCCTCCCCCGTACCCACACGCAAAGGCGAATACACGCAAACATCGATCATCCGCACATGTGAGGTATCACCGCGAACGCCAGATCATTGGTAGTAATTCTAGCACCAGAGCTCCTCTAATTCTAAAGTGGTAACTTGTAAAGCCTTTTTTTTTTTTTTTTATTATTGTATTTTTTATTAAGAGTATGGTAAGTATCTTTGTACCTGTAATGGTTTTTAAAGCGTTGCCTATAGTAAAATGTATGTTGTTTGTCGCTGTTGCACAGGTGTGCACAATTTTAAAGCGTAGCATGTTTGGTATCTATTTACGCTGCATAAGATCATCTTTTATATTTTACCAAAAAATTGGGTTATGTATTGTGTGTTTTTTTTTTTTTTTTTTGCACAAATAAAAAAAAAAAAAGTGTTCCCCAAAAAATTGCATTTGAAAAACCACTGTGCAAATACCGTGTGGCATGAAAAAAATGCAAAACCTGCCAATTTATTCTCTAGGACCTTTTTTAAAAAATATATAGGGGCAGATCCTCAAAGAAATTACGCCGGGGTATCTCTTGATACGCCGTGTAATTTCAAATTTCCCGCGTCGTATCTATGTTTTCTACAAAACAAGATACGACGGCATCTGGGTTAGATCCGACAGGCGTACGTCTTAGTACGCCGTCGGATCTTAGATGCAATTTTCCGGCGGCCGATAGGCATTTAAATGAAACACGCCCCCTACTCGCCGAATTTGAATTCCGTGCCCTTACGCCGCGAGAGATACGCTACTCCACCGTAACTTATGCCGCGGATTCGTTGAGGATCCAAGCAAAATCAAAGTAAGTTACAGCGGCGTAGCGTATCTTACATATGCTGCGCCCATGCAAATGTATGTGGATCTGCCCCATAATGTTTGGGGGTTCGAAGTAATTTTCTAGCAAAAAATACTGATTGTTACATGTAAACATAAAGTGCCAGAGAAGTCCTGGACTGCAAGTGGATATGTGTAAATATTTTAACTACAGAAAAAATATAGTATTTCCTTTTCTCCATCCAAGCACTATATAATAAATGTTTATTTTCCTTTTTGACAGCTGTGGACCCAACATCGTTTTTGTCTTCCTATGAAATTATAATACCCCAGAAAATCACTCGGCTAAGAAGAGATGCATCTGGTTCTCTCAAAGAGGTAAATCTGTTTTTTAATTCGATGGTAACTCCCCCTTATACGCCTTGCTTCTACAACGGGACATAAGTAAAGAGTTGTCATCTACAATTCAGGTGCCACTTTACGGTCTTAAACTAAGAAGTTGCTGCAGTCTGATTGGCTTATCTGGGTAACAGATGCTTTAAAACCAGACTCCAGACAAAAAAAAACTAGATAAAAATGAATAGCCCAATTGCTAGAATTTCAGAAATTTCCCGCATAATACTATTTCCACTAAATGTGCGCAGTGTTATGGCCAGCATCATTTAACCCACTTCCTTTGAGCCCAGGTTGTCCTGAACCCACCCCCAGCCAGTGAAAGGAGAAGTAAACACAGTGATGAGCTTATCTCTGTCACTCTGCTTTCTCTTTTTATCAGGATGCTTAAACCATTAAAGCGGAGTTCCACCCATTTGGCATGTAATTTTTTTTGGGGGGAGTGGGGGCTTCATTTTGAGTGGGACTTCCTGTGCCACTTCCTCCTTCCGCCTACGGGCCGCCTAGGCGACTCCTCTCTCCCCCTAGGCGACCCCTTCCTCTCTGCAATCTTCTGGGACACGTGACAGGTCCCAGAAGATTGTCTGTCCATTGGGAGTGCACATCGTGACTCTCGCATGCGCAGTGCGTGCCCAGCCATGAAGCTGAAAGCTGTCACGGCTAGGTGCCCACAGTGGCTATGACGGCGCCGGCGGAGAAGAGGGGGAGAGGAGCGACACTCCGGGTGGCTGCATTGCTGGACTGTGGGACAGGTAAGTGTCGGTTTATTTTTACACTTGTAGTAGCTGCTGACTTTTTAATAAATAAAAAAAGCCTAAAACTCTGCTTTAACTGCTTGCCGACCAGCCGCCGCAGTTATACGGCGGCAGGTCGACTCTGCTGGGCCAAAGCCCGTAGCTATATGTCATCTCGCCAAGCAGCCAATAGGGGCGCGCGCCCGGCGGGTGCGATCGCCACCGGGCACCCGCGATCGCTCGTTACAGAGCCGGTCCTGTCAGGGGAGAAATGCCTGACCGTCTGTTCATACAATGTATGAACAGCGATCAGTCATTTTCCCTAGTGAGTCCACCCCCCCCCCTTCAGTTAGAACACACCCAGGGAACATACTTAACCCCTTCCCCATCCCCTAGTGTTAACCCCTTCCCTGCCAGTGGCATTTTTATAGTAATCAATGCATTTTTATAGTACTGATCGCTATAAAAATGCCAATGGTCCCAAAAATGTGTCCGAAGTGTCCGCCATAATGTCACAGTACCAAAAAAAATCGATGATCGCCGCCATTACTAGTAAAAAACAGTATTAATAAAAATGTCATAAAACTACCCCCTATTTTGTAAATGCTAAAACTTTTGTGTAAACCAATCAAATGCTTATTGCGTTTTTTTTTTGTTTTTTTTACGAAAAATATGTAGAAGAATACGTATCGGCCTAAACTGAGGAATTTTTTTTTTTTTATATATTTTTGGGGGATATTTATTATGGTAAAAAATATTATTTTTTTTCAAAATTGTCGCTCTATTTTTGTTTATAGCGCAAAAACTAAAAACCGCAGAGGTGATCAAATACCACCAAAAGAAAGCTCTATTTGTGGGGAAAATTTTTTTGTTTGGGAGCCACATCGCACGACCGCGCAATTGTCCGTTAAAGCGACGCAGTGCCGAATCGCAAAAAAGTGCTCTGGTCTTTGACCAGCAATATGGTCCAGGGCTTAAGTGGGTAAAGCAGTAATAAAAAAACGCTGGGTGATTTTTCTTTTTTTTTTTTACCTGAAGGGTAAAGACATGATGTGCTAGTATGCATCGCATACTAGCACAATATGTGAAACTTACCTGAAAATTAAGCATTCCAGCGACTGCTGGAGGCCACTTCACCTGTCCTTAGGGTTGCCACCTCATCCCTTTAAAACAGAACACATATGAATTACACAGGTTCTGTGGCTGATTTAATGCAGGTAAGGCACCAAATGAGTCTAATTACCACCTTAATTAGCCACAGAACCTGTGTAATTCATATGTGTTCTGTTTTAAAGGGATGAGGTGGCAACCCTACCTGTCCTCCGTCCGTGGACTCCAGCTGTGTGATTGGCCGGAGCTGCGATGGGGGAGCTGACGTTTATGGCACAGGACTCTGAAGGAATGGCCCGGGCATGCAATTCCTTCAGAGAGCATGTGCCGATGACATCATTGGCTGCATGAAAAGTAAATATCTCCTGAACGGCACACGTTTAGGAGATTATTTACATTACCTGTAGATAAGATAAGCCTTATTATAAGCTTACCTATAGTTACAAGTCAGAGATTACTCCCACTTTTTGCAGGTCTGGAGCATGTTGCACCCTAAATGTAAGTGTAACATGCTCCAGAAGGTAAACTTGGTCTATGTGAAGCCATTCATTTTGAAAAATACAAAATCCAGTTTTGGCTGCAGTTCTACATCTATTTGGGAGGGGTTGTATAGAAATGACTGTGGAAAATTTGTGGGTGGGGGAATTCCTGCTTGAATATTGAGTTTGCATTGTATGTATTTGTAGTAACTTATGATTGTGGTTTGTGCAGGTGATCTAGTTTAGTTGTATACGTGATTATCCGCCCACAACGTTGTGAATAATTAAGGTAGGACTATAGGCAAAACTTTTCTTTTCATTTTGGATAGGCCAAAGCCAGGTATATACTACTGTGTTGTTTTTTTTTTGTTTGTTTTTTGCACAAAAAAAACAAACTGACAGCTTTGGTTGTGATCCGCTTTACTAATAATGCAAGGTTAGTCTAGCGATCTTCCCTGCCGAGCTGTTGTGTTCTGACATGGGGACGCCCCCTCCCGCCAGAACACTCCGATCAGCGTTCTCTGCCATTGGCTGACAACAGTAAAAACTGACAGGGGTTCTAATCTCTCTTTGCTCTATCCAAAACTGATAACATTTTTTGCCATTAAAGCTGCAAGTTAAAAGTAAAAAAAATCACTTGAATATGCTTTATATAAAGAAAAGAAATGCTGTGCTATCCCCAGTATTTTGAAGGTTATGGGTGGTCACACCAAATATTGATCTGATTTGGATTTCTCTTCTGTTCATTTACTTTCCATTTTGTTAATTGATAAAAAAATAAACTATTAACACTTCTATTTAAGAAAGTAGCATTATTTACAATATTTTATTAAGTGGGATTATTACATTCACGATTAATGAACTTTTGCTGTTTTATTGTTTATGATTGGTTGATGGATTTTTATTTTTGGTGATTGCATAGAACACCGGATTATAGATATTGGTTATTACTCATAGACAAAGTATTGGAGATTGTACAGCATTTTTTCTTTTTATGTGATCTAGTTTATTTGAACTTGCATTGATCTATTGAATATGGATTATTTTGATCACTTCTGTTTAATATTTTGCAGGGTTTGTCCTATGTTATTAAGGCTGAAGGCCAGGAGCACATATTGCACCTCGAGCAGAACAGGTACTCCTTCTTCTCTTTTCATTTGCTGCTTGCTAGCTTCGCCTTTTTTAACATTACTTTATTAACATAGAAAAAATAAAAACATATGTATCAGTGGAAGTGGAACCCTTCAATACCGTTACATGGAAGACTTGCACCGATCCCTAAACCCCCGTACACTAGGGCCAAATTTCGGGAAAAAAAACGTCTGACATTCGGCCCATGTGTATGCCACCCTGTCTGACAGAAGCCACCTGTCTGGGCGGAAAACCAGCAGCTGACAACTCCTGATGAGTGCTCTCAGCCAATAGCGGAGAGCACTGATCGGCGCGCCCTGTCACAACACAACAGCTCAGTAGGAGATATCACTGTACTAACTTCACATAGTTGGTACAGCGGCTCCAACTGGAGCTGACAGTGGTTTTTCATTCAACCTAGAAAATAAACTCTGGGCTAGATGCAGCAACAACATACGGCGGCGTATCTCCAGATACACCACCGTAATTTCAAATATGCGCCGTCGTATTTTTACGCCGATTCTCAAAGGCAGATACGTTTAAAAAATAGGCTTCCTCCACCGACGTAACTTGAATACGCTGGCGTATAATTCTGTGCAATTTTACGCTGGCCGTTGGGGCCCTTCCGTCGATTTTAGCGTAAAATATGCAAATGGCCTAGATACGCCGATTCACAAACGTACGTGCGCAAGGCGGAATTATTTTACGTCGTTTGCGTAAGGCTTTTCCGGCGTAATGTTGCTCCTGCTTCTATGAGGCGTACGCAATGCTAAGTATGGACGTCGTTCCCACGTCGAATTTTGATTTTTTTACGTTGTTTGCGTAAGTCGTTCGTGAATAGGGCTGGACGTAATTTACGTTCACGTCGAAACCAATACGTCCTTGCGGCGTACTTTGGAGCAATGCACACTGGCATATATACACGGACAGCGCATGCGCCGTTCGTAAAAAAACGCCAATCACGTCGGGTCACCGAGAATTAACATAAAACACGCCCCCTCATCCACATTTGAATTACGCGCGCTTACGCCGGCCCCATTTACGCTACGCCGCCGTAACTTAGAAGTCAAGTGCTTTGTGAATACGATACGATACGCTATGCCGCCGTAACTTTGTGCGCCCCTACCTGAATCTAGCCCCCTGTGTGTACCAGGCCTAAATCCCGGGTACAGTGATCTGACATCACACATTTCACCTCCTGCTGGTGCAATCTGATATTGCTGCTCAATTGAACCTGCAATTCCCAGTTGGAGCAATTGCATTTTAAAGCCCAGTCTCATCCCTAAACACTTATCTGGCACCACGACACCAGCACATTCTCTGGCTCCTTTCACTGGAGAAACCAAGGGCAGCAGAACCATAGGCTTCTGCTGCTGTCAAACTCCTGTGACGAGAGAGTGTGGGGTATGGCTTACCACCAGTGCGTCTATGGACACGGAAGTGCGTACGCACAGGTGTGCCTTCTCAGCACCAAGATTGCTGCAGGAGGCACCTGGAGGAAGGAAAAGCTGACCGCGCTAATGGGGGAACCGCCAAAAGAGAAAAGTGACCTTTCTGTGCAATAGCATGGCACAGAGCAGGTAAGTATTGCCTCTTTTTTTTAATAAAAAAAATATAAAAATCAACCCTTAGTATCACTTTAATTATTGACTTCAAGTGTATGTCAATGAAAAAAATAAATAAAAATCCAGGTCATCACTCCAGTACAGATTTCTGTCTGCTGTACAGAAAATACCAGTTGATCTGACAAATCTGCCTGTTTTGAGGTGGAAACACAGTGGCCCGAAATCACAAAGCACTTACGCCGACGTATCTTGATATACGCCGCGTAAGTGTAAATATGCGCTGTTGTATCTGTGCGCAGTGCCCACAGAACTAGATGCACCTGAAAATAGGCTTCATCCGACCGACGTTACTTTCCTACGCCGGTGTATCGTGGGCGCATATTTACGCTGGCCGCCTGATTGCAAATATGCAAATGAGGGAGATACGTCGATTCACGAACGTAGTTGCGCCCAGCGCATAATATACGCGGTTTGCGTAAGGCTTACGTCCGGCGTATAGTTATTCCCCATCTATGAGGCGCAACTCATGCAAAGGTATGGACCAGGGAACAGCCGTCGTATTTTACGTCGTTTACGTAGTAGTACGTGAATAGGGCTGGGCGTAGGTTACGTTCACGTCCACGTCGTAGGCAGTTGTTTCGACGTGATTCTGAGCATGCGCACTGGGATGCGGCCACGGAACGGCGCATGCGCCGTACGTTATTCGTATCTTTGACGCTCAGTCCATCATTTACATGGGGTCACGCCTCATTAGCATGGCTCACGCCCACTTCCACCTACGCTGGCTTATGCCGAGGAAACCCAGCGTAGATTTGGGGGCGAGTGCTTTGTGAATACTGTGCTTGGCGCTCTGCGCTACGCCGGCGTAGCCTAAAAAAGATACGCTACGCCGGCATAAATATGCGCCAATGTATGTGAATCCGGGCCAGTATCTTTGCTGCACTGAAATCAGAACCATCTCTGACTGCTTGAGCATAGAACTCGGCCTATACCCCATACTGTCCCCGTCCTCACTCCAGCACGACTTTCCTATCCAAGGTACTAAGCTATATGGCAGACAAGCAGATTAAACATATGTATACAGCCATATTTGCTGACCCCATATTATATTAAATTTACAAGGTCACACCGGACATTCATATGTTGTTCTGTAATTGGGCAGGGGTTCGTTTTAGCAGCTTTTTAACAGTGGTACTGGTTGGCAAATGGGAATCCTTCCATTGTAGTATAATTAATTTGCATGCACGCTTTTGACCATGTAATGTATCAGTAGGCAAGTCAGTTCTAATGTTTCACGTGATCACCAAATTCAAGCTTAGAAATGTCTGCTCGCAATAGAAAAATAATCCGATATTTCTATAATAGTCACTTTACTTCATCTATCCGCAATATTATTAAGCACTTGTAATAAGCCAAGTTTGTGAGCACTCTTCATACATGCATACGTGTGTGTAATAAATAAATATATATATATATATATATATATATATATATATATACACACACACACACAACCCCAGTTCTAAAACCGTTAGAGCCCATTCACACAGGGGCAACACGACTCTTTGGAGGCGACCTGAGCCCACACTACAGCGCAACATGGGGCGACTTACAAGATGACTTCAAGTCGCCTCCAGGACAGGAGGCTTTCCAGTGGCCAATCAAACTTGAATCGGCTCTGTGGGAGAGAGGGGTTTGCCCTAAAAACTATTTTCACTTCCTGAAAAGTCGCTGCAGTAAAGCCAGTGATCCGACTTCTGAGGCGACTTCCATTGAAATCAAGGGATACAAGTCGCTTAGAAGTCGGATTGAAGTAGTACAGGAACCTTTTCTGAATTCGGAGCGACTTCAGTAGTGTACATTAAGACGGCTCTCATTCACTTCGGATTCCAAGTGTAAATGGGCTCTGAGGACTCTGTTTAAATCTACATAAAAACAAAATGCAATGATTTGCAAATCTCATAAACCCATATTTTATTCACAATAGAAAATGGAAAACATGTCAGGTGTTGAAACTAAGAAAATTTACTATTTTAAAGCGGAGGTCCACCCGTTTGTTTGTTTTTTTTAAGCCAGCAGCTACAAATACTGCAGCTTCTGACTTAAAAAAAATGGACACTTGCCTGTCCAGCGCGCCCGCGATGTCAGCAGATGAGGCTGAGCAATCGCTCAGTCCTCGGCTGCTTCCGCCGCCATCCTCGGTGAGGGAATCAGGAAGTGAAGCCTTGCGACTTTACAGACAGTTTCCCTACTGCGCATGCGCGAGGATCGGGGCGCGCCGTCACTGGTCCCCGCTCTCTCCTGGGAACAGTGTTTCCCAGAAGACAGGGGGGGGGGGGGGGTGACGTGACGAGGCTGGCCTCCCGCGGGAGTCATAACCCAAAAGTGGTGCAAATACCTTTCTCAGACAGGTATCTGCACCCCCCTGAAAGGTGCCAAATGTGACACCGGAGGGGGGGAGGGATCCAAAAAGCGGAGGTTCACTTTTTGTGTGAACCTCCGCTTTAAGATAAAAAGGTAATTTTGCAATTGATGGCAACTACTCGTGGCAAAGAAAATTGGAGCAACAAAAAGCTGGCAAAGTAAGTGGTACTAGCAAGGAGGAGCTGGAAGATTATTTTGAAACTAATTAAGTTAATTGGCAACAGGTCAGTAACATGATTGGGTATAAAAAGAGAGGGGTTATTTACGAAAGGCAAATCCACTTTGCACTGAAAGTGCACTTGGAAGTGCAGTCGCTGTAAATCTGAAGGGTAGATCTAATATGAGGGGAAGCTCTGCTGATTTTAACATCCAATCATGTGCAAACTAAAAATGCTGTTTTTTATTTTCCTTGCATGTCCCCCTCAGATTTTCCTTTAGTAAATAACGCCTAGAGTGCCTAATGCTGCGTACACATGATAGGTTAGTATGATGAAAACGGTCTGATGGACCGTTTTCATCAGACCAAACCGATCATGTATGGGCCCCATCGGTTATTTATCCATAGGTTAAAAAAATAGGAACTTGTTTTAAAATTATCTGATGGATCAAAAACCTATAGAAAAAAACGATCGTCTGTGGGCACGTCCATCGGTTAAAAATCCACGCATGCTCAGAATCAAGTCGACATATGCTTGGAAGCATTGAACTTCATTTTTTTCAGCACGTCGTTGTGTTTTACGTCACCGCGTCCTGACACGATCATTTTTTTAACTGATGGTGTGTAGGCACGACTGACCATCAGTCAGCTTCATCGGATAACTGATGGAAAAATCCATCAGACCGTTTTCATCAGACTAACCTATCGTGTGTACAGGGCATAAGGGCCCTTTCACACAGAGCTGTCCGTGTGCGGGCTCCGCTTTAGCTCAACGGGGATCGATGAGCAGACAGATGACAGGTCTGTCTCTGCACACTGTGTAGGGACCGACCTGTCAGAGCGCTGCTCTCCCCTATGGGGGATCGGATGACGACCGTAGAGTCCGTTGTCACCCGATCCGATCTGCCAGACGGAAGGAAAATTAGGGTTTTCCTCCGTCACACTTTGGTGGATTGGAGCCGGTCGGATGTCAGCGGGCATGTCGTAGCTGACATCCGTGGCTCCATAGAGGAGCACGGAGCGCCTGTTCAGGTCCGCCTAAAAAACTGTCAGGTCCGCCCGTGTGAAAGGGCCCTTGGAAGTAAAGAAGGGTATAAGTTCACAAATCTGTGAAAAGCGGTGTCTAAACATTGTTGAACAATTTCAGAATAATGTTTCTCAAGGCAAAATTGCAAAGAATGTCATCTACAGTACAAAATCCAATACTTTTTTTTTCCCCCCACTGTGTGTATGCAAATTGTGTGTGTGTGTGTGTATATATATATATATATATATGTATATATACACACACATATACACACACACACACCATGTCATATTCAGCTTCCAATCACAATGTGCACTCCATGTTTCCTGATCGTTATCAGTGGATGTATGGATATATGAGACGGCAAAGTCCCAACTTGTCAGTATTGTGTAATTTGTCTTCCTCATGCTCCTTTCTCTGAATTGTGTGATTCCAGCATGCTGCACCCTTGTTTATCAGGTGAAACTTCCCTTTGTAAGGAGAAGGTACTAGGAAACCTTCTATCATGATGTGTAGGGAGGGAGTAAGGAGGAGTCCTACTCGTAAGCATTCATTCCCTTCTCTCTACAACTAACCTTTCCATCATTATTATGTTATGGGTCGGCAATGCCGCTTAGACCAAATGGCAACATTTTAAAATGATTTTCAGGGACACTTTTATGCTTTGCTGGTGTTGCTAATTGTGTTATGCATGATACTGAGTGGCATAGGCTTTTTTATGCCGCGTACACACAATCGGTCAAACCGAAGAGAGCGGTCTGATGGACCGTTTTCATCAGACCAAACCGATCGTGTGTGGGCGCCATCGGTTATTTATCCATCAGTTAAAAAAATTCAATCTTGTTTTAAATTTAACCGATAGAAAAAAAAACGATTGATTGTAGGCACGTCCATCAGTTAAAAACCCGCGCATGCTCAGAATCAAGTCGACGCATGCTTGGAAGCATTGAACTTCATTTTTTTCAGCACGTCGTTGTGTTTTATGTCACCGCGTTCTGACCCGATCGGTTTTTTAACTGATGGGGTGTGTAGGCTCAGCTTCATCGGTTAACCGATGGAAAAATCCATCAGACCGGTTTCATCGGATGGACCGATCGTGTGTACGCGGCATTGAAGTTGAGTTCCACCCAAAAATGGAACCCCCTCCACCCCCTCCGGTGTCACATTTGGCAGCTTTCAGAGGGGAGGAGGGAGCAGATACCGGTGGTCTACACCACTTCTATACCACTTCCGACGCCTATTGAGCAGTAGAGAACAGAGAAGTGAAGTCACTTCCTGATTCCCTTACCGAGGATGGCGACAGATCGGCTTCGGCTGCCAACATCGCGGGCGCCCTGGCGCCTTGGACAGGTTAGTGTCCTTGATATTAAAAGACGGCAGCTGCTGTATTTGTAGTGACTGGCTTTTAATATTTTTTTTTTTTTTTTTTTTTTTTTAGTGGGACCTCCGCTTTAATGATTGTTGGGACTAAAAGAATTTTAAAATATTGTTTCTTTTTTAATGTGATAAATATTTTATAAACTAAGACATAATGAGCAATGAGTGTATGTGCGTTTTTTTTTTTTTGGAGTACAGCTTTAAATGTCTTTTTATATTAAACAGCTGTATATATGTGTTGTTGTAATTCTTCATTAAAAAAATATATATATTAATCGTAAAAATGATTATACAGGCTTTATATAGTACCAACAGTTTGCACACAAATGGCACGCGATTCTCCGTAAAACACATCTCGTCATTTCAGAAATGCTTTCACATTCCAGTCCCGCTCAGCCCATTGAACCTTCTCACTTCAAGGATAGCAGCCCAACACCCATTCATTGGAGCTCATCATGATTTACCCTGGAAAGCCCTTATGTCATTTTCTGGAATCTCTCTTGGTTAGCATGCAGGGACTTGCAGAGATTTTTCACAGTATATTTTTAATCATTCAGAGCTAGGCAAGATAATATTGAAAGCGGTATTAAACCCAAAACCAAAAATATATTGTATTGCAGCTTACCAATCATTAGATGTGGTGGCTGCATTTTCTTTTTTCTTTTACGCTTTGATTTCCTCTGTTGTCACCTGGTGATCTGGTCAGTAACACACCTCCTGTATTAGAGTGCCTCCACTCTGGAGGAAAGAGCACAGGGGGCAGCTTTTGGACAGTAGCAGCGTTGTTAATGTGGGGGGAGAGGAGTGTTAGATGTACTAGCAGATTTAGGCTCCATTCACAACTGAGTGTATCGATTTACTGCCATTTTGCAGGCATTTTTTTAAGCTTTTTGCAGCTTTTTACAAGCTTTTTAAAAGTGTTTTACAGCTTCAGGTGTTTTGTTTAGCCAAAAGAATCCACTAGGGGGAGGAGAGGGAGAGAAAATTAGAGGTATAGATGATATTTGAGGAGAAAACGCTTAAAGTGGGGGTTCACCCTAAAAACAAGTATATACCATTCAATCCAGCATACTGCCGACATGTACAGTATGCTGTTTTTTTTTTTTTTTCGGTTTACATACCGTAGTATAGGTATCCCCCCCCCCCCCCGCTTCCGGGTAGTGATTTCCGCGGGAGTGGGCGTTCCTATTCAGAGACTAAGTGATTGACGCATGACAAAAGCTTCACCCCCGGCGCATAATGCGCGTCACCAGTTTCTGAAAGATGCCGAACTGCGAGTCGGCTCTATACGGCACCTGCGCACCGAGTTTCGGCTTTTTTCGTAAACTGGTGACACGCCTTTTGCTGCGGTGGACACCATGCCAACATGGGGCATACTGACATAAGGTGGGAGAAAGCTACTTGGTTCAGGTCTGGGCACTTGGTTTGGACTTTTTACTTTATGAACTTTATTTACTATTTGTCTAATGAGCACAGCCCTTTTTTAACCAATTAAAGTCATGCCTTAACTGGGTGGGAAGGGGTTAATAAGTACCTTCCCATCCTTCTTTTTTTTTTTTTTTGTCCTATCCTTGTAGCATCCCATTGCTGCTGATCTTCTGCAGCAACTCCACATATATGTGCAACCCAGTGATGGCCCTATGGCATTTTTCAGGGCAGGTATCCTGATGATGATGACACTGGAGCCACTGGATTCCTTTGGTTCAGAAAACCAGCAATGCTGCGTGAACAGATTGTGAAGTATTCCAAAGATTACACAACTCTAAGACCTAACCACTACATTTTTAATGTGAAATGTGTAGTTTCAGGACAAAGCAGGCGCAATGTGTACATTGCATGTTGAATTAGAGATTTAACCTGTCATACTGAGATGATCATTTTACATTTTTTTTCCTGTTCTAACAGTGATTTGTTGGCCAAAGATTTCACGGTATATACATATGCAGAAAATGGAACAAGATTGGCAAGTCCGCTTCAAAAAGAGGTATGCCGTATGCGTGCTTACTAATGAAAACCCAGTGTTGTAATAAATTTAGCTTAGCAATGGTATCTCTGTTTGCTGTGTGCCCTTTGTCACTATATCGAACTGTGGCATCATGCTATTTGAACGTTTTGAACCTCTGCGCTTCATGACATGTCATTTGTCACTATATATTTCTGTAAGATCAACTTGACATATTTGCGCCTTCTGCAGTTTAGGTATTTGGTTATGTTGCTTAAAGTGTTACCTAACCCAGGACCCTGCATTCACTATATCTGGTCTCCCAAAGTACACAGAACATGGAAATGCAATTCTTTTTGTAAATATAAAGTGCTAAATTCCTTTTCTCATCAGCAGCATATAGCAGTCTTGTGACTTATATCAGTGTCTGTTGTAGGAGGAGTGTTTATTCTACTCTGACTGTCCTATGAGGCTGCAGGACCCCTGACCCTCTGTCTGGAAAGTGCAGATTTGGCCTGTGCCGATCATATGTACCCTCCCAAAAACCAAAAAAAGAAAAAAAAAAACAATACACACCTAACTGCAGAGTACCCTCAAGGCTCTGTACTTGTCAGGAGATGAATTGGGACAGTAAAAGAAGGTGAACCCTTAGATTTGCGGTCAGTGTAGGCAGGAGGTCAATCTGTCACTGCCATCTCTTGAGGACACCTCTGTTTGAGAAAGGCTTTCCTCTTTTTTTATTGGGTTAGATTTCTTTTTTTCTTTTAACCACTTAAGGATCGCTGCCACAACCGAGATATTCATCTTTACCATGGCCGGTCCTGTAAACGATAACGGCGGTCTCCGTGGCGGATTTGCTGCGAGATCACCATTATCGGCGGCGTGAGAGGCTCCCGCCGCTTACCGGAGCCGTTGGTAGCGGTGGAGGCGATCGGGTCCTTCTCTCTGCTTGGTGTGGATACGAGTGAGGGCAAGAAGGCCCCCACCCATCTCCATAGCAGGGCGGAAGCAACATCAAAACGTCACTTCCGCCCATGCTTCTTAAAGGAATATTTTCTTGTTGTCATTTTTTCAAATGACAATTTATTTTTTATTATTGCATTTTAGTCTAAATATGAGATTTGAGTTCTGTTTGACCCCAGATCTCATATTTAAGAGGGCCTGTCATGCTTTTTTCTATTACAAGGGATGTGTAGAAATAAATAAAATCAATTAAAATAAATAAGAAAACAAAAAATATTTTTTTTAAAGCGCCCCGTCCCGACGAGCGTGCGTGCAGAAGCGAACCCATACGTGAGTAGTGCCCGCATATGAAAACGGTGTTCAAACCGCACAAGTGAGGTATTGCCGCAATCGTTGGAGCGAGAGCAACAATTCTAGCCCTAGACCTCCTCTGTAACTCAAAAGATGCAACCTATAGAATTTTTTAAACGTCACCTATGGCGATTTTTAAAGGTTAAAGTTTGTTGCCATTCCACGAGCGGGCGCAATTTTGAAGCGTGACATGTTGGGTATCATTTTACTCGGCGTTGCATTATCTTTCACAGTATAAAAGAAAATTGGGCTAACTTTACTGTTGTCTTATTTTTGTATTAAAAAAAGTGATTTTTTCCCAAAAAAGTACGCTTGTAATACCTCTGCGCAAATACGGTGTGACAAAAAATGTTGCAATGACCGCTATTTTATTCTCTAGGCAGGGTGTTAGAAAAAAAATGATATAATGTTTGTGGGTTCTAAGCAATTTTCTAGCAAAAAAAACCTGTTTTAAACTTGTAAACACAGAGTCTGAAAAACAGGCTCGGTCCTTAAGTGGTTAAAGTGAACCTACTGCAAAGTCATGTTAAAATCAGTGGGGTAATTTATAAATTATTTTCCCCTGGAAAAAGACATTTCAACCTTTTATGACTTGACTTCTGTGGTCAAAGATCTTGGAAAGATTCCTGTGAAATGTTTTCTCACACAATGGTTCCGTGGTTGTGTTGATCTAGATCAGGGGTCTCAAACTATTGGCCCTCCAGCTGTTCCGGAACTACAAGTCTCATCATGCCTCTGCCTGTGGGAGTCATGCTTGTAACTGTCAGCCTTGCAATGCCTCATGGGACTTGTAGTTTTGCAATAGCTGGAGAGCCGTCAGTTTGAAACCCCTGATCTAGATGCATATGTACAGTGAAATTACAAAAACGAAATCTCACTCTGCTGTAACCTCCCTCTTTTACTTCCTTTTTTCAGTTTTTCTAGTGAATAACCTAGAACCCATCTTGGGTAATATTATCATGTGCTCATTCACTAGAAAAACTGAAAAAAGGAAGTAAGAGGGAGGTTACAGCAGAGTCAGATTTAGTTTTTGTAATTTCACTGTACATATGCATCTAGATCAATGCAACCACGGAACCATTGTGTGAGAAAACATTTCACAGGAATCTTTCCAAGATCTTTGACCACAGAAGTCAAGTTTATACAGAAGCTGTCCTATGCTGCATTTTCTTCTGATGCCGCGTACTCACGATTGGTCAAACCGATGAGAACGGTCTGAAGGACCGTTTTCATCGGACCAAACCGATCGCGTGTGGGCCCCATCGGTTATTTATTCATAGGTTAAAAAAAAGCCATCTTGTTTTAAATTTAACCGATGGATACCTATCCGATAGAACAAAACCGATCGTTTGTAGGCACGTCCATCGGTTAAAAATCCAGGCATGTTCAGAATTAAGTCGGCGCATGCTTGGAAGCATTGAACTTCGTTTTTTTCAGCACGTCGTTGTGTTTTATGTCACCGCGTCCATCAGACCGTTCTCATCGGTTTGACCGATCGTGTGTACGTGGCATCACTGTTGCTTTTTCAGAGCATTCACCAATCTACAAAAGTTCTACACGCGTCTCTGAAGAAATAATAGTGTGTTTCAGGGTTACCAACCCAGGACTTTTTTCAGCGGGAATGCACCTCCAGCGCTGAATGTATGCAATGACAAGGAGTGCTGGGGTGTGATGGAGGGTCTACTGACACTGGCTGCTGGGGTATCTATTATTGATGGAGGTGATCTATTTTTGCGTGGCAATCTTTTTTTGGTGGAGGAACTTTTGTTACTGGGGGGTTAATTGTTGCTAGAAGAGATCTACTGATAGACTCTCTGGCAGCCAGTAGACACCCCTATTGATGCTGGCGCGGGTGGAAGAGAATCAAATCGAATCTATTGCTGCAGGCTGCAGGGGATCTATTTTATTGCTTTTCTTGTTATTTCAAAATTCCATACAAATTACTTGGCAATACAAAATGATACTTGGCTCTATATTCTCTAAGAGGGGCCTTACTGGAAGTTAGGAAGAGGGTGGAACCAGGGGTCGGTGCTCGGAGATGGGTAGAGGCGGAACCAAGGGTCAGTGCTCGGAGGTAGGTAAGGGCGGAACCAAGGATCAGTGCTCGGAGGTGGGTAAGGGTGGAACCAAGGGTCAGTGCTCGGAGGTAGGTAGGGGCGGTACCAAAGGTCAGTGCTCAGAGGTGGGTAGGGGGCAGAGACACAAAGTGGCTTAGAAGGGGAGGAGTGCCTGCACCTATCCTCTGAGAGAAAAAAAGCACTGTACCAACCAATCGGGACCATGCTGACTATATTAATTTGCAATCTGGTTGATAAGTTCCTGCAGCATGCTCAAAGCTCTGTGCATTGACATTTTTTAATAATATCTAATATATGCTATTATAGCGTTGAAAAATGAACAAATATATATAAACGAAAGTTACATTGGTATGTATGCAGAACAACACTTTTGGGCATCCATACCCTTCATCAGGTTTACAGTAAGTAAGTAAGACACATTCAAACAAGCAAACCCTTGGCAGAATCCAAATAGATTCAGTAAGGAATTAGGGTGGGGCGGGGGGTTGCAAACAGGCATTTCTTTCTCGTACATCACGGGACACAGAGCGGCATATTCATTACTAGTGGGTTATATGGAGTACCTTCAGGTGATGGACACTGGCAATCTCAAACAGGAAGTGCCCCTCCCTATATAACCCCCTCCCATAGGAGGAGTACCTCAGTTTTTTCGCCAGTGTCTTAGGTGTTGGTGCACGTTGAGGCTGTCCCTGTAGTAGTCCTTGGGACCAGGGCCAGCTGACCGGATCCGTCCAAGGTGCTTCATAGCCAAAGTGGACGGTACCCGGGCCCCAATTCGTGGATGGGGTTTTGCCTATAATGCCTCTCCTTGGAGGGCTGGACCCTGGGTTCCAGGTCTGGTTTCTAACCTAGAGAATACCTGTTGCCAGTGGTGCTGTATAGGTCCAGGTTGTGGTGTTCTTTTAAGACCCCAGTCCCTGAAGGTCTATGACCATACCCACGGTGAAGGGTGAAGATTGGGCCTCTTGCAGAGCAATACCCTGCGGCGTGGAAAGGTAAGCAGGGGGCCTACGGAACTTGGTTTGTCAGTAGGCTTCCTACAGGGGATTCTTGGGCAGCCTATTTATGCCTCTGTGCATGGGCAAAGGAGAACCACAAAGTTTTCAAACGGGATGGCTCAAAACACCCAGGTATAGTTCCCCTGGCTGGGCTAGTAGGCTGCTGCTGCTTCTGTCACAAGGAGGGCCTTTTTTTGGGCAGGGTGTTCCACAGAGAAGGAACCATACCATTAGGGAGACAGTTTAAAGCTTCCCTTTTACCTGTGTCTGCTGCTCCAGCGTCTAAGGTCCTGGTGTCTCCTCTCCACATGGCTTCCTGCTTCCCCTAGCGGCGTTTGACGCGCGCGCATGCGCGCGCTTTTACTTATCTGTGCGTGCGCGGCGACGCCGCGGGGAGGGGGCGGTTGACGCCGGACGGCTCCTCCCCCCTGCACACAGGGAGGATAAATCCTGGAGGGCTGTTCAGTCTGTAAAGGCTGTGAGGGGACACGGAGCAGCGATGCTGGCTACAGCATAGGAAGGTTTGACAGAGCTTTCTGGCACAGTGACACCCGGTGGCAGTTGTGGGAAGTACACCTTACTAAGGAGCCTCTGGCTTAAAAGTTTGCATTCAAGCCTGTGTACTAAGCAGCGCCTTTGAACACTTAGGGTGCTCACCTAGCCCAGCATTAGGGGGTCAATACCAGACAAAAAAAAAATAAAAAATATTTTTTCTGGTTGAAGCCCTTGGGGCTCAGTATTGATTTTTCCCTTTTTATAGGTTATGGGAGGTTTGGAGTCCCTCTAACATTACCCTATCCTATTGTTTCACATTTATTTGATTATATGTGTATTTTCTCCAGCTATTACAGTCAGTTGTATACTAGCGGAGTGCCTCAGAATTTGTATATTATGGCTCCTAAGGGTGCAGGTAGCGCTAAGAAAGCTAAAACGGTTAAAAAACCAAAAGGTTCTCCATCGGGCTCTGAGGATATCCAAAATCTAGTGGCCCCTACTACTCCGGAATGCCCGGAAGTTGTCCTAGGTGAGCCATCAGGGTTGCTAGGTGCTATGGCTGGCCCTACTCAACCAGCTCCTTCCTATGTAACTGAAGAGATGTTAGCCTCCACCTTGGGTGGATTGGAAAGGAGGATGGCCGCTCTAATTACGGCATCTTTGGCAGGGAAGAAGCGGGTTAGATCCCCGTCTCCCAGGTCTGAGTCTCTGGAGGAGGATATCCTCTCCGACTGACGAATTGGAGGATCAAGGAGACCAGACAGAGGGAGGTCAGGATCACCTTGACCATTTAGGTTCTGAGGATTCTACAATAGAGGAACCTTTTTCAGCTTCTCACGCAGAAAGACTGTGGGTTCAGTCCCTAACGTATATGGTGCGGTTGGCTTTTAAGATACCTGTGCCTCAGCCTCTGGCCTCCGCGGTATCCTCATTGGGCTCCCTGAAAGCGCCCCAAGCCAATTTGGTATTCCCGGTACATCCTTTGTTAAAGGACCTGATTTTTCAGGACTGGGCTAAGCCAGACAGGTAACCCTTAGAGGAAGAGTTTTCAAAGAGATGGGCTGTCCCTACTGTGGACGCAGCCATCTCATGTGTGAACAGATCTTTAACTTGTCCTGTAGAAAACTTGCAGGTGTTTAAGGATCCGGTTGATAAACGCTTGGAAACATTACTTAAGGCCTCCTTTACTTCAGCAGGGGCGATAGTTCAGCCCGCTGTGGCTGCTATTGGAGTGGCCCAAGCATTATCAGATAAGACTAAGCAAATGCTTAAACTTATCCCTGCCCAGCAGGCAGAGGAATTTTGGATATACCCAGGGCTATACGCTTTACGGTGGATGCTATCAAGGACTCCATCCAGCAGGCGTCACGTTTATCCTTATTTCTAATCCATATGAGAAGGCTCTTATGGTTGAAGAATTTGGAGGCTGAGCCCCCGTGCAAAAAACTCCTGGTAGGGTTCCCTTCCATGGAGGACGTCTCTTCGGAGAAGACTTGGATAGATATATTCAGACTATATCAAGCGGCAAAAGCACTCTCTTGCCAGTCAAGAAGAAGGCCCGAGGGCCCGCATTTAGGCGCCAGCCCTCCCCGGGGCAGGGGCCCTCTAATACCAAACAGTATCGACGGCCTCCTGCAAGATCAGGCATTAACAATAAGCCGCAGGGCCAAGCCACTGGGGGCAAGAAGCAGTGGTACCGCAAGCCTGCGAAGCCAGCCCCCAAGTCGGCCCTATGAAGGGGCGCCCCCACCCACGATGGTGGGGGGAAGGCTGCGTCTCTTTGCAGAGGTTTGGGAGGCCACCATTCCCGACTGCTGGGTACGGTCTTCCGTGACCACGGGCTACAAGCTAGAATTTCTAAAATTCCCTCCTCCTCATTACCAGGAGTCAAGAGTACCAGGCGACCCTGTGAAAGGAGCCGCATTGATGGCGGCATTGAATCATCTGCTATGCCAGAAGGTGATAGTAGAAGTACCAGTCCGGGAACAGGGATTGGGGTTCTACTCCAACCTGTTTATCATCCCAAAGCCCAACGGCGATGTCAGGCCAATTTTGGACTTAAAGGGAGTAAATGCGTATCTAAAGGTCCGCTCATTCCGGACGGAAACTATTCGGTCAGCTGTCGCCGTGCTCCAGAAGGACGACTTCATGGCGTCCATAGACATAAAGGATGCTTACCTTCATGTGCCAATTTTTCAGCCACATCAAGTATTCTATGCTTCTCGGTGGCTCAGCGTCATTTCCAATTGTGGCGCTCCCCTTCGGGTTGGCTACGGCCCCCCGGGTATTCACGAAGGTCCTAGCCCCAATCCTAGCCAATCTAAGGATCCAGGGGGTCACGGTCCTGGCTTACCTGGACGACCTCTTGGTCGTAGACCATTCGTCTCCTGGCCTGGAAAGAGCAGTGGCCCTCACGGTTCAGTACCTCGAGAGGTTCGGCTGGGTCCTAAATCGAGACAAGTCAGCATTCCTGCCCACAAGGCAGCTGGATTATCTCGGCATGAGATTGGATACAGAACAACAGAGGGTGTTTCTACCCCTATTAAAGGCCATCAAAGAGCTAATACAAATGGTTCTAAGCAAGAGAAGGCCAACTGTTCGCCTATGTATGCGGCTACTAGGCAAGATGGTGGCCACATTCGAGACGGTTCCGTAAGCTCAGAGCCACACTCGCATCCTGCAGGCAGCCATCCTGTCAGCCTGGAGCAAGAGGCCTCAGGCCTTAGAAATTCCTTGGCCACTCTCACCAAGAGTGCGGCAAAGTCTAGCTTGGTGGTTAAACCCTCAGAATCTCCTGAAGGGAAAGACTTTCAGTCCTGTGACCTGGAAGATAGTAACCACAGACGCCAGCCTGATGGGCTGGGGAGCAATTTTGGATGGTTGCACTCGCCAGGGCTCTTGGGCAGCAGCAGAGAAGCAGTTGCCCATCAATATCTTGGAGCTCAGAGCTGCTCGACTAGCCCTCAGGGCTTGGACGTCCAAACTACAAGGGTTCCCGGTGAAAATACAATCGGACAATGCCACGGCGGTGGCATATATATAAATCACCAAGGGGGAACCAAGAGTCAAGCCGCTCAGAAAGAAGTGAGCTTGATTTTCTTGTGGGCAGAAGCCCATGTGCCCTGCATATCGGCTATATTCATTCCCGGAGTCGACAA